>NC_070596.1:28215317-28225317 GCF_027409825.1 Scomber japonicus | reverse complement strand
CCCCAAAGTTTTATCTCTTTGTGTCATGTATGCATGGACTCTGTCTGTGTATTGCGATTCCGGGTTTTGCTGTCGACAATAAAACTCTAACTGCATTCAGCTGGACGTCTCCTGGTGATCCCTGATTTGAGTTGATTTTTTGAACTTCAACATTTTTTGAACAACGAGAAACGTAGTAATATTTTGATACGACAGTAGGCAACAACAAAAAACCCCCCCCCCAAAAAAACAAGAAAACTCCATGAACTCATTTTCCACACTTTCATTTTTCTCTCTCTCTCTCTCTCTCTCTCTCTCTCTCTCTCTCTCTCTCTCTCTCTCTCTCTCTCTCTCTCTCTCTCTCTCTCTCTCTCTCTCTCTCTCTCTCTCTCTCTCTCAGAGTAAGATGCTCTGTCTGCTTGGACCCACAGGAAATCGCACATTCTAGTTCAGACTGTTTTAAAATAGTGCAACATGAGTCCCAAAAGCATGAAGACAGGCAGAAAAATATTAAATAAAATAAAATAAAACATAAAAGGAGACAGTCAGTCAGTCAGACGGACGGACGGACGGACGGACGGACAAACAGCAGGCACGAGCAAGTCATCTTAACATCACAGGCATAAATGAAAGAATAAAGGATATAAGACGAGCATATTAAAGAACAACCTTTACATCAGAGGTGTCAAACTCATTTTCATTCAAGGGCCACATACACACCAATTTGATCTCATGTGGGCCGGATCGTTAAAAAGATGGAAGGAAAGAAGGAAGGAAGGGAGGAAGTAAGGAAATAAGGAAATAAGAAGGGAAGGAAGGAAAAGGAAGGAGGGAAGAAAGGTAGGAAAGAGAGATAGTGAAGGATGGACAGACAGAAAGACGGAAGGAAAGAAGGAAGAAAGGAAGGAAGGGCAGATGGAAGGAAGGACAGAAGGAAGGAAGGACAGATAGAAGGAAGGAAGGACAGAAGAAAAAATGGAAGGAAGGACAGAAGGAAGGAAGGACAGATGGAAGGAAGGAAGGACAGAAGGAAGGAAGGACAGAAGGAAGGAATGACAGATGGAAGGAAGGACAGAAGGAAGGAAGGACAGATGGAAGGAAGGAAGGACAGAAGGAAAAATGGAAAGAATGACAGAAGGAAGTAAGGAAGGAAGGAAGGACAGAAGTAAGGAAAGAAGGACAGAAGGAAAAATGGAAGGAAGGACAGAAGGAAAAATGGAAGGAAGGACAGAAGGAAGTAAGGAAAGAAGGACAGAAGGAAGGACAGAAGGAAGTAAGGAAAGAAGGACAGAAGGAAGGAAGGACAGATGGAAGGAAGGAAGGACAGAAGGAAAAATGGAAGGAAGGACAGATTGAAGGAAGGACAGATGGAAGGAAGGACAAAAGGAAGTAAGGAAAGAAGGACAGAAGGAAGGAAGGACAGATGGAAGGAAGGAAGGACAGAAGGAAAAATGGAAGGAAGGACAGAAGGAAGTAAGGAAAGAAGGACAGAAGGAAGGAAGGAAAGAAGGACAGAAGGAAGGAAGGACAGAAGGAAAAATGGAAAGGAAAGACAGATTGAAAAATGGAAGGAAGGACAGAAGGAAGGAAGGACAGATGGAAGGAAGGGAGGACAGAAGGAAAAATGGAAGGAAGGACAGAAGGAAGGAAGGACAGATGAAAGGAAGGAAGGACAGAAGGAAAAATGGAAGGAAGGACAGAAGGAAGGAAGAAACGAACGAAGAAAGGAAAAAAGGAAGGACAGAAGGAAGGAAGGAAAGAAGGACAGAAGGAAGGCAGGACAGATGGAAGGAAGGAAGGACGGAAAGAAAAATGGAAGGAAGGACAGAAGGAAAAATGGAAGGAAGGACAGAAGGACGGAAGGACAGATGTAAGGAAGGAAGGACAGAAGGAAAAATGGAAGGAAGGACAGAAGGAAGGAAGGACAGATGAAAGGAAGGAAGGACAGAAGGAAAAATGGAAGGAAGGACAGAAGGAAGGAAGAAACGAACGAAGAAAGGAAAAAAGGAAAGACAGAAGGAAGGAAGGACAGATGGAAGGAAGGACATAAGGAAGTAAGGAAGGAAGGACAGAAGGAAGGAAGGAAAAATGGAAGGAAGGACAGATTGAAGGAAGGACAGAAGGAAGGAAGGAAAAGAGCACTGGATGGCAAGTAGGCCGGATTGCACCCCTCGACGGGCCGTATCTGGCCCGCGGGCCGCATGTTTGACACCCCTGCTTTACATATTTATATATACATATATATAAAGAGAGAGAAGGTGCAGGGCAATGCAACACAATGAAACACACACACACACACACACACACCTTGAGGTCCCTGTGCACTATTTCATGTTGGTGGGTGTAAGACACACTGTCTAGAATCTGATGGATACAGTGACTGTGGAGACAAAACGACAGGGTGAGGAGCAGATACAGGGAAGGAAACACACGGAGGAAAAGGAGCATAAGGTCGGCTGTGTTATAAAGAGAGAGGAGGAGGAAGAGGAGGAAGAGGAGGAGGATGAGGAGGGATGATCTGGGAGAGGAAGAGGAGGTTGATCTTCTGACAAGTAATTGCGTATATGAGTTTTATTTTTATTTTGTATCATATAATGTTGTTTAACCCTCCTGTTGTCCTCGAGTCAAGGAAAGGAGGGAAGGGAGGAAGGAGGGAAGGAAAGAAGGAGGGAAGGAGGGAGGAAGGAAGGAAAGGAGGGAGGAAGGAAGGAGGGAGAAATGGAGGGAGGAAAGGAAAGAAGGAAGAAAGAAGGAAAGGAGGGAGGAAGGAAGGAGGAGAGGAAGAAGGAAGGAAAGGAAAGAAGGAAGGTAGGAAAGAAGGACAGAGGAAAGAAAGAGAGAAGGAGGGAAGGGAGGAAGGAATAAGGAAGGAAGGGACGGAAGGAAGGAAAGGAGGGAGGGAGGAAAGGAAAGAAGGAAGAAGGAAGGAAAGGAGGGAGGAAGGAGGGAAGGAGGGAAGGAAAGAAGGAGGGAAGATGGGAGTACAGATGGAAGGATGGAAGGGAGGAAAGAAGAATTAGACGGGGTCAATTTGACCCGGGAGGACGACACGAGGGTTAAAGCTCTTATAGGTCTTGCATAAAGCTCATATCACAACCTATTAAACTTTTTATGTATGACAATGATGCATAATGTATGAAATGCAATAAAATTAAAATGTGACAGATTGACTTATAATTAGTCTCCACACTAATTCACATTCATCAATTCCTCCATCAGTCATTAATAAATGTTTGTGAATGTCTTACAGCTTCATTAAAGTCCGTGTAAAGTAAGAATAAATATGTGTTCTGAGTTTGACATACCACAGAAAAGTGTGTTGTTAACCACCCTGCCGAATTTGAATGATTAAAAAATCGCCAAATATATGAAATTAGGCTTCAAAGTGTAAAAATCAGCCTCTTTCTCTGCTCCCAAACGCTGTGGGCGTGGCCGCCAAGTCCGCTGAAGCCCCGCCCCCTACCAAGTGTCACCTGTCAATCAAAGTCACCACCTCTACCAGAAACATGGACGCTACGTCTGAGAGCTTTCTGCTGCTAACTCAGCGGCTAACTCAACTGCTAGCTCGGCGGCTAACTCAGCTGCTAGCTCGGCGGCTAACTCAACTGCTAGCTCGGCGGCTAACTCAACTGCTAGCTCGGCAGCTAACTCAACTGCTAACTCAGCGGCTAACTCAACTGCTAGCTCGGCGGCTAACTCAGCTGCTAGCTCGCCGGCTAACTCAGCTAACTGGCTAACTGTAGACTGTAGTAGTAGTAGTGTGTGCTGAATGTATTTCTACCTCTACAGCAGCAGGGGCGGGTTTATGCTAATTACTAAATCCTGAACACAGAAATCTTGAAACACAGTTTGTGAAGCCTAGCTCCACAATTCAAATCTAAATGGTTGAAATGCTTTTTACACCTTTTTTAGAAATACATTTATGACCTATTTAATGTGTTTAGAAGAAAATGTCTGAATTCACTTTACACAGTCTTTGTAATGTGTATTAACTGCGCAAAAATTAAAATATGATGCATTGTATTTCCTTTTTTTCCCCATATTTAGGGTCACATTAGGAAAAGTCCACCTTAAAGAAATGTGTATATGATGCTTTACAGCTTTCAAATGTAAAAATGGAAGAGTATGAAAGGGTTAAAAACACAAACACATATTGAATACAACATTTTTTAAAGTCATGCATAAAGCTTAAACCTTCTAACTTTTTTATGCATGATAATAATACATAATGTATGAAGTTATTAATATAATAAAATAAACTACAAAATATTAAATAATTCAACACTGCATTGGTTTATCTTTGAACTACACTTATGATGTAGAGGAATTTAGGAATTAGGAATGAGGAAGATCTGCCTCTGCTCTGATACACTGGAGGTGAATGTGAGATTAAATTTAACCTTTGTGTCGTCCTCCCGGGTCAAATTGACCCCGTCTCTCTTTTGACTGTTCCTTCTTTCCTTCCTCTTTCTTTAATTTTTCCTTCCTTCTTCCCCTCCTCCCCTCTTTCTTTGCTCCCTCCTCCCTCCTTCCTTCCTTCCTCCCTCCCTCCCTCTCTCCTTACTCCTTTCTTTCCTTCCTGCCTTCCTTCCTTCCTTACTTCCTTCCTCCCTTCCTTCTCTCCTAAATTCCTCCCTCTTTTCATCCTTACTCCTTTCCTTCTTCCTTCCTTCCTTCCTTCCTTCCTTACTCCTTTCCCTCCTTCCTTCCTCCCTTCTTTTTGTCCTTGTACCTTCCTCTTTTCCTCCTTACTCCTTTCCTTCCTTCCTTCCTCACTTCTTTCTCTCCTTTCTCCTTTCTTCCTTCCTCTTTTCCTCCTTACTCCTTACTCCTTTCCTTCCTTGACCTGAAGACAACAGGAGGGTTAAACAAACACCAGCAGTGTGTCTCATATACGGCTGCATCTGGTCAAGATCTGACTTCCTCTGAGCTTTAATTTTTCAGAAAGACAATTGATTAATAAGACTTTTCTGCACATCCCGACTCCTTCCTCTGTATGCGAGAACCATCAGGGTCAATCGATAAATATGAGATGGCATTACATTATGTGGCGCCATCGATATACGCTGCAGTCTACAGCTACAACAACAGCTCTGAGAGGTTGAACTTATGCATAATGGTACTTTAAAGTCCGTGTAAAGTAAGAATAAATATGTGTTCTGAGTTTGACATACCACAGAAAAGTGTGTTGTTAACCACCCTGCCAAATTTGAATGATTAAAAAAATCCCCAAATATATGAAATTAGGCTTCAAAGTTGTATAAAAATCAGCCTCTTTCTCTGCTACCAAACGCTGAAGCCCCGCCCCCTACCAAGTGTCACCTCACCTGTCAATCAAAGTCACCACCTCTACCAGAAACATGGACGCTAGGTCAACCACATGTTGGAGCTAGAAGTCAGAGTAATGCCTGTAGAGTATATTTGGGTTTTTAAAATGCATCGGCTTCATGTTACAGGAACTCACCCACCCTCCTTCTTTTCCTTCCTTCCTTCCTTCCTTCCTTCCTTCCTTCCTTGCTTGCTTCATGTTACAGATGAAACTAGTGAAACCTCGACTATCTAACTTCTACTACTACTAAACACCACGAACATCTGCATCAAACATGGAGCCAATCCAACATGTGGAAGTCAGACTACAGTATTTTAAAGAATTAGTGGAAAGGTTAACCTGCTGGTGGCGCTAGAGGGAAAATCAGAGCATTCTTCTTCTTTTCCTTCCTTCCTTTCTTCCTTCCATCTTTCTTTCCTGTCTTCTTCCCTTCCTTCCTGCCTTCCTTCCTTCCTTTCTTTTATTTCTTTGTTCCTTCCTTCCATATTTTTTCCTGTCTTCTCTTCCTTCTTTTCCTTCCTTCCTCCCTTCCATTTGTCCTTCCTTTCTTCCTTCCTTCCTTTAATCCTTCCACCCTTGAATATAAATGAGTTTGACACTGCTGCTTTAGAGGCAGAAATCTGGACACACAAAACCAAAACTATCCCCATCATAAAGATAAATTAGAGAATATGTTTTATGTTTTTTTTGGGTTGTAATTTAGGTGAACTGACCCTTTAACCGGGCGGAGAGAGAAAGTAGTGATTGAGCTGTTCTAATGTGCAGATGGAGGATGGAGAAAAAAAAAGGAAACTGTCAGTGAGAAAGTGTTGGACAGAAATCAAACCATGCTAGTCACACACCCACACAAAAACACATAGAGTGACACACACACACACACACACACACACACACACACACACACAGAGAGAGAGAGAGAGAGAGAGAGAGAGAGAGAGAGAGAGAGAGAGAGAGAGAGAGAGAGAGCGATACACACATAATTTATGCAAAGAGAACAAGAGAGAATGAAGGCAGGTGAGAAAAGGGAGGGAAGAAAATAATATAAAAGGAAAAGAACAGCTTCAGAAAATACAAGAAATAACAAATATGCTTAAAACAGTGAAGATAAAAACCAGTAAAATCATTCTGTGCTTCATTTTCATACTGGGAATTCATTATGGAAGCACTGGGTTGAGTCTAAAACAACGACAGTCTTCATGCAACATATTGAGTACCAGATCTTAACACTTATATCAGAGGAGTCAAACTCATTTTCATTCAAGGGCCTCATACTGACCAATTTGATCTCATGTGGGCCGGATCATTAAAAAGATGGAAGGAAGGAAGGAAGGAAGGAAGGAAGGAAGGAAGGAAGGAAGGAAGGAAGGAAGGAAGGAAGGAAGGAAGAAAGGGAGGGAGGGAGGGAGGGAGGGAGGAAAAGAAGCCAGGAAGGAATGACAGACAGACAGACAGAAGGAAGGACATATGGAAGGAAGGAAGGAAGGTAGGAAGGAAGGAAGGCAGGAAGGACATATGGAAGGAAGGAAGGAAGGAAGGAAGGAAGGAAGGTAGGTAGGTAGGTAGGTAGGTAGGTAGGTAGGTAGGTAGGTAGGAAGGACATATGGAAGGAAGGAAAAGAAGACAGGAAGGAATGACATAACCCTTACATCAGAGGTGTCAAACTCATTTTCATTCAAGGGCCTCATACTGACCAATTTAATCTCATGTGGGCTGGATCATTAAAAAGATGGAAGGAAGGGAGGAAGGAAGGAAGGAAGGGAGAAAGGAAGGAAGGAAGGAAGGGAGGAAGGGAGGAAGGAAGGCCGGACGTTTCCTAATGTGACCCAAAGTATATAAATATGGAAATAAAATGCACTGTTTTTAAATGTTTGTGTAGCTGATTTGTTGCATTTTTAAATATGCAAATGTAAAAGTTTGACATGTTTTTATAAAACAAATTAAAAAATGAGTATTTAAACATGTTGTTGTATTCTTCATATTCTATCAAATGTATTCCTGGATCACTGAATAGTGATTGTGAAAGTCTTTAACCTTCCTGTCGTCCTCCCGGGTCAAATTGACCCCGTCTGTTTTGACTGTTCCTTCTTTCCTTCCCCCCTTCCTCTTTTCCTTTCTCCCTCCCTCCTACCTTCCTTATTTCCTCCATCCTTCCTTTCCTTCCTTCCTCCCTTCCTTCTTCCTTTCCTCCCTCCCTCCTTTCCACCCTTCCTTCTTTCCTTTCCTCCAATCCTTTCCTCCCTCCCTCCTTTCCACCCTTCCTTCCTTCCTTCGTCCTTCTTTCCTTCCTTCCTTCTTCCTCCCTTCTTGTTTTCCTTTCTTCCTCCCTCCTTACCTCCCTTCCTTCCTTTCCTCCTGACTTCCTTATTTCCTCCTTCCTCCCTCCTTTCCTCCCTTCCTCCCTTCTTTCCTTTCTCCCTTCCTTCCTTTCCTCCCTTCCTCCACCCTTTCCTCCCTTATTTTCCTCCCTCCTTCCCTTCCTCCCTTTCCTCGAGGACAACAGGAGGGTTAAAGCAAGCTGACAGTTTTATTTTTAACAGATAACGTGACAGAAGCAGAAGTCATTTTGCAGACGTGAGCTCGTCAGCCGCCAGCGAGCAGCGAGCAGCGAGCAGCGAGCAGAGAGAGCGTCCGCTGCCTGATGGCCTCTCTGCAGCTGTCACATATTGTTTTATTTTCTCTTTGCCTAAATTTGCATATTTAAAGTGAAGCTTGAACCCTGAAACTTGAATAATAAAAGGTATTACATAAGGATATATATAAAGCCCAAACTGCTACTGCTGCACACACATTAGTATTGTTTAAAGATATAATCAGACTTTCTTTCCTCCCTTCTTTCCTTCCTTCCCTCCTACCTTCCTTCCTTCCTCCCTTCCTCTTTTCCTATCTCCCTCCTTCCTTCTTTCGTCCCTCCCTCCTACCTTTCTTCCTTCCTTCCTTATTTCCTCCATCCTTCCTTCCTTTCCTAACTCCCTTCCTTCCTCTCTCCTTTCCTCCCTTCCTTCCTTCACTCCTGCCTTCCTTTCCTTCCTCCCTTACTTCTTTCCTTTCTTCCATTCCTTCCTCCATCCTTTCCTTCCTTCTTCCGTCCTTCCTTCCTTCCTTCCTTCCTTCCTTCCTTCCTTCCTCCCTTCTTTTCCTCCTGCCTTCCTTTCCTTCCTCCCTTACTTCTTTCCTTTCTTCCTTCCTTCCTCCCTTCTTTTCCTCCTGCCTTCCTTTCCTTCCTCCCTTACTTCTTTCCTTTCCTCCTGCCTTCCTTTCCTTCCTCCCTTACTTCTTTCCTTTCCTCCCTTACTTCCTTCCTTTCCTCCTGCCTTCCTGTCCTTCCTCCCTACCTCCTACCTTCCTGCCTTTCTTATTTCCTCCATCCTTCCTTCCTTTCCTCCCTTCCTTCCTTTTCTCCCTTCCTCCCTTTCCTTCCTCCCTCCCTCCCTTCCTTCCTTCCTTAACTCGAGGACAACAGGAGGGTTAAAACAGATAAAAGCATTGAGCTAAATGATGCTATCGCTGCCTCATGCATCACATTATGACTTTGCATTAAGTGTATTAGAGTTTTCATTCACTGATTAAAAGTCTTTCCTCTTCAAGTCTGATGGATTTGGGTTTTTTTAGCTCTGGTAAATAACTGAAAGCATCAGAGTCAGCATGATTAGCTGTTTTGTCAATTAAATGTCAGAAAATGGTGAAAGTATAACATTTAACCTTCCACAACCCAAACATATTTCGTTTTCTATCATAACAGACTAAAGAAAGCTGAAAATATATGAATTCAAGAAGCTGAAATGAGGGAATTTTGGCTTTTTTCTTAAAAATGACTCAAAATAATTAATTGATTATGATTTTTTAGGGCCGTCAGCGTTAACGGGTTAATCGCGATTAGATTAATGCAATCCATACATTTTAATGTTGCAAGCCTTTTTGTCCCTTCTACTCCCCCGTAGACGGCTCCTCTAGCTGTAGCGCTATGCTTTGAAGTGGCCTCCTGCAGTAAACCTACCGCGCTGATGGAAAGTAAGAGAGCTACTGGACTTTTGAACGGCTTGTTTAACTTTAAAACACTTCCAGACGCTTCAGTTGACAAGTCAAAAGTAAAATGCAACCTGTGTCAAACGGAGTTTAACTACCACCGGAGTACGTGGAGTTTGAGTTAGCACCTCCACGCTAAACACCCAGGTGCAGCCAAGCCAGCCTCAGCTCCACCAAAGGACCATTTTGGAGTGTGGGAGTCGCAGCAGAGCCGTGATTGATTCCCAGTTAAGACACTCTGGTAAGAAATGCTTTACATTATGGGCTTAAAACTGCCTTCAAATGTAAAATAACAGGATTTTAAACACGCAATTCAAAACGGCATTAATCGTGATTAACTATGGAAATTCTGCGATTAATCTTGATTAAAAAAATTAATCCTTTGACAGCCCTAGTTCTTTTATGTTTCTTCTTGAAATTTGAGTGTTATTATCCTGTTTCTGACTACTGATGCTTTACTGTCTGCTGTTTGGTCAATTAACTGTCAGAAAATTGTGAAAAATGTCAATCACTGTTTCCAAAACAGCAAGATTTAACCTTAAAATGTATTTGTTTGTCCTGACCAACAATCCATAATCCAAAAATATTTAGTTTTCTATCACATGAGACTAAATAAACCTGATAATATTTGAATTCATGAAGCTGAAATGGACATTTTTGGCATTTTTC
>NC_070596.1:28169016-28214817 GCF_027409825.1 Scomber japonicus | reverse complement strand
TTTTTAGACACTGAAAAGTATATAAATGATTTTAATATCAGCTTAATTTTCTATATAATCAAGCCTTTATATATATATCTGTGTGTGTGTGTGTGTGTGTGTGTGTGTGTGTGTGTGTATGTGTGTGTGGAGCTCTCACCATTTCATGACTCTGTGGCTTCCCCTGCAGCTTCTGATGGTAGTCGAAGGAGAGTCTGTCGAGGACGGCGTGCTCCTCCTCGTCCACCGTCGCCATGGAGCGCTCGCGGTTGATCTGGTTTATGTCGATCTCCTGCTCGCCTTTCAGTATCGCGTTCCACCAAACCTCTGACGCTTTGTTGAGGGACAGCTGGGAGTAAAAAAAAAAAAAAAAAGTTTGTTTAACCCTCCTGTTGTCCTCAGGTCAAGGAATGAGGAAGGAATGAAATGAGTAAGGGGGGAGGGAAGGAAGTGAAGAAGAAGGAATGGGGGGAAGGAAAGGAGTAAGGAGGGAGGGGGGAGGAAAAGAGGAAAGAAGTAAGGAGAGAAGGAAGGAAAGGAGGAAAGAAGTGAAGAGGGAAAGGAGGAAGGAAGTGAAGAAGGAAGGAAGGAAGTGAAGAAGAAGGAAGGGAGGAAGGAAGGACAGGAGGAAGGAAGGAAGGAAAGAAGAAAAGGAGTAAGGGGGGGGAGTAAGGAGAGAAGGAAGGAAAGGAGGAAGGAAGTGAAGAAGAAGGAAGGGAGTATTGAGGGAGGAAAAGAGGAAGGAAGTAAGTAGAGGAGAAGGGATGAAGGAAGGAAGTGAGAAAGAAGGAAGGACAGGAGGAAGGACGGAAGGAAGGAAGGAAGAAGAGGAGTAAGGAGGGAGGAAAAGAGGAAGGAAGTAAGTAGAGGAGGAAAAGAGGAAGGAAGGAAGGAAGTGAGGAACGAAGTATGGAAGGAGGAGGGGGCAAAGAAAGAGGGACGGAGGGGAAGAACAAAGGAAAAATTAAAGAAAGAGGAAGGAAGGAAGGAAGGAACAGTAAAATGAGATGAGGTCAATTTGACCCGGGAGGACGACAGGAGGGTTAAAAGCAGGAGAAAGAGGAGGAAGAGGAGGAGGAAGAGGAGGAGGAGGAAGTGTACTCACGACGACGCAGCTTCCGGGTTCGAGGCTCCACAGAGTGTTTTCCGTGTTGATCTTGTGAGTGAATTCTCCTTCCAGCAGTGTTTTCTCCTCCGCTCCGTCTCTCACACACACTCTGACGCTGCCCGTCTGCAGACTGACGCTGACCTGAGCACACACACACACACGTTACATGAGACAAACACTCCTCCTCCTCCTCCTCCTCCTCCTCCTCTTCTTCTTCTTCTTCTTCTTCTTCTTCTTCTTCTTCTTCTTCGAGCTGCAGGAGTCTCTCTCTCACTCTCTCTCTTTGTCTCGCTCTCTCTCTCTCTCTCTCTCTCTCTCTCTCTCTCTCTCTCTCTCTCTCTCTCTCTCCCTCCCTCTCTCCCTCTCTGCCTCCCTCCCTCTCTCTCTCTCCCTCCCTCTCCCTCTCTCCCTCTTCCCCCCTCTCTCTCTCTCTGCTATCTATTTTGAAATGACTCTAATAATTAGCTCGTTATCAAATCAATTAATTATTAGAATCAGGTGTGTTAGAGTGGAGAAATACCTCTGTGTGTGTGTGTGTGTGTGTGTGTGTGTGTGTGTGTGTGTGTGTGTGGTACCTGTCTGCCTTTAACGACGGTCTTTGGCACGGACACTCGGACCTCCACGTCGGTGTAATCCTGAGACCAGCTGTACTTTTCTCTCACTGCTCCGTTATAACTGTCAGACTCCACCTGACATTTATCCTCCTTCCTGCAAACACAACACGGAGAGACACATGAGCACAAAACACTGTTAAAAAAAATCCCCTGATATGTAAATACTTTGGTGCACGAATGCTTCAGTCAGAAAACATCTGTTAAACTGTAAACTGCAGTTTTCAGGTTGTTTTTATAGAGAAACACCTGACAGCTGAATCTCTTCTTCTTTTGTCCTTTTGCAAAGTTGCAAACAACATCTGGTGAGGAGAGGAACCAAAAACAAGGCTGATAAATCTCTATTTTTAAGGCGAGAGATGTTTACTGAGAAAATCCCATTAACCCTCCTGTTGTCCTCGAGTCAAGGAAGGGAGGAAAGGAGGAAGGAAAGAAGGGAGGGAGGAAGGAAAGAAGGAAGGGAGGAAGGACGGAGGAAAGAAGGAAGGGGGAGGGAGGAAGGAAAAGAAGAAGGAAGGAAGGAAGGAGAGAAGGAAGGAGGGAAGGAAGAAAGGGAGGAACAGTTAAAACAGACGGGGTAATTTTGACCCGGGAGGACGGTAGGAAGGTTAAACTAAAAGGTAGGAGAAGTTAGATGACAGTAAGCTTGTCTTCTTTACTTTTTTATCATCCTTATTTTCTCTTGTGGTCTCAATTTAAATTTTTTTGCCTTCTAATTTCTTTGTTTTTACTCCTTTTCTTTATATTCTGTCTCATTATCATCTTATAAATCAGCTTTGAAGCCAGTCTGAACTACATTAACCTGACTGAAAGCTGCTTATATAAAAACACTTTGATTGATTATTGATTCATTGACTTGTACTAATTAACTGAACTGCACTAACTAATCAATAAAGCATCAGTCACTGTTTTCACTCACTCGTCTGTTGGCTTTGTGGCGGCTGCAGCTGCCTGATCTCCGCGTGCCGACTGTCCTGCAGCAGCACCGCTAGTGCTAACACCGCTAACACTGCTAACGCTAACACCGCTAGCACCGCTGCTGCTGCCGCTCTGAGGTCTGGCCGTCGCTGCTGGAGGAGCCGAGACTGCCGAGCTCTCCGTCTGCTCCGCCCCCGCCTCCGCCCTCGGCCCTCGCGTCTCCTCCTCCTGAGACTCGGACTGGATCTCCAGCTCCTGGACCGCCGGAGGAGGAACGACGCTCTTACTCTCGTCTCTCTTCTGCAGCTCGCTCATGTGTCGCTCTCGGTCGTGATCCGCCACCTTCTCAAACAACTTGAACGCCTGCGGAGAGAAGAAAAGAAAAGAGATGAACTTTAACTCTTCTGTCGTCCTCCCGGGTCAAATTGACCCTGTCTGTTTTTGACTGTTCCTTCTTTCCTTCCTTCCTTCCCTCTTTCTTTAATTTTTCCTTCGTTCTTCCCCTCCTTCCCTCTTTCTTTGCTCCCTCCTCCTTCCATACTTCTTTCCTTCCTTCATCCTTACTCCTTTCCTTCCTTCCCTCCTTTCCTTACTTCCTTCCTCCTTTCCTCCCTCCTTACTCCTTTCCTTCCATCCTTCTTTCCTTCCTTCCTCCTATCTTTCTTTGACCTGAGGACAACAGGAGGGTTAAAAATGTCTGAATGACATCGTCTCTTGTCTGTACCTTGAAGAAATACAGTAGCCTACACCTTGTCTTATTCTGGTGATGCTTTATTGATCATATTAGGAATAATAAGTGTCATTAAGTGTCTCACTGGGATTTAATTCAACTGGACTATACTGTATTATATTGTATTGTAATGTTAAGTTTTCTTCCTGTCCTTCCTTAAACATCTGTCTTAATTACATGGACTTATTCCCTGACACTCAATTGTGTGTGGACATTTTAGTCATTCCACAGATTAACAATTAACATACATGTGCATCTATACTGTGAGCTGGCACTGTGTGTCTTTTATTTATTATTATTTTAGTTTGTTCGGTTTTGTTGTGTCACTTTGTCTATTTTGTGAAAATACAAAACTCTACAACAAAAAAATAAACACTTCACTTCTTCACTCTCTGCTTCTTTGCACTGTATGTCGTTTTAATTATTTTAATACGAATCATTATTTCAATGCTGCAAACTTATATTTTATCTATAATTCTTTCTATTTTTCTGTACTTTGTTTTTATTTTATTTTTATTATTAGTGGTGTTTGGTTTTGTTTTAAATTGTATGTTTTAATGTTTTCCCATTTTAATTATTATTTTTAGTATTACTGGGTTTTATTTCATATTATTATTAGTGGCGTTTTTTGTTTTTATTGGTATGTATTTATGTTTTATGATTCCAATTCTTACTATTGCATGTTTGTTGTTAGTATAAGCACATTTAGTATGACATGCACTACATAAATAAAGCTGCTTTGCCTTTAAAATCCGTCTTTACTGAACATTTAAACCCATCTAACATGTTTTAAAACTTCACCTTGAGCACCATCTTCTCCGCCACACCGGGGGGGAAACCCATCTTGTCGTTGGGACTCGACAGCAGGCGATAAAAGTCTGTCTTGCGATACAAAAACCCAAAATAGATGTGCAGAAAGTCTTGTATGTTTCCAGCGTGCTGCAGGATCCCCAGCAGCGCGTTGTCGTACATCTCTGTCATCTGCAGCGGCGACGCCATCGTTTAAAAACGGCTTATAACGAAGCTTTAACTTAATGTCAAACGACTTAAACTCACACACTTAATCAAAGAGTGTTTCTAAAGAGATTTAAGTTCGTAAATCACCGGGACATGGTACTAAACGTCTTGTTTTCCTCCTTCCAGAACGTCTTATTTTTCCCCCCACCCGCATTCCGCGAAAGCCCGCCCCCCGCTCTGCTTCTGATTGGCTAGTTGAGGCGTGCTCTGTGAGATGATTGGCTGAGGCGTAAGTACGTCAAATTGAGAGCCAATCAGAGGCAGGGTGCGGGTAGCGGGGGAAATAACGCTTCTAGAACAATAATAACACTTCCGAGTGTGTATTTTCAAATTAAGTGCACGTAAAGTTTAAAAGAATATAAAATATATAGAAAAAATAAAACCACGAGAATAAACGTATAATTATATATTATCTGCATTTTTTTGTATGTGTAAATGTAAAGACACTTTTTATTAAGTGTATTTGTTGTTTTATTATTATTTTATGTCTCTATTTCTTTTGTATATTTGCGGTGTAGTCTTACTGTTATCATTAATCTGCTTATTTTTAGGATTAAATAATAAAACTACAATAAATTACGCGCATATTGTATTAGTCTAAAGCTTAAAAAATAATATAAATTAAAAAAATAATAAAAACAATACGTTGTTTTGTTTATTTCCGGTTCATATAGCGCCCCTTTATCGTCCGTGTGGAAACAGATGACGAGTTGCCGAATAAATAGTTCCAGTTTAAATGCGATATTATACTTTTTCGCCTATTTTGACACGACCCTTTTCTATTACAATCGTCGTAAACGTTTGAATGATTTTTCTGAAAGTTGATAACATCATAATAATATAAATAAAGTAGAGTTTAGCTGCAGCTGCTGTAGTTCAATAAGCATGGCGGCGTCCTTGAGCAGCTCAGGCAGCGTGAGGCTCCTGGTGAGTAAAACATAAGATTAAACACATTTTAATACATTTATATGAACTCATGCTGACAGCTTCAGGATGTGTTGATGTAGAAGTTAATGTTAATGGTCAAACCTGCAGGATTAATGTTAATATATAATGATTAAAAACGTTTCATAGTTTCTGGTTTAAACACTGTGGAGATAAATAAAATCCTCTTTTAATATTTCTATGTGACTTTTATAGGAGAACACATATTTGTATCACTGTGAAATGCAACAGAATGACAGTAATGACAACATTTGAGGTGATAAATGTAATAACCTGATAAAATAGCATGAAACAGCAGGTTTATTGTTTAAAAAAATGAAAATGTACCTTTATTCACTGGATTTAAATATGCTGCTACGCTGGATAGTCGAACAAAGATAGATCCCTAGTAATAGTCCTTCTACTACTACTACTAATAATAATAATTATAATAATGATACTATTAATATCTTTATTTCAAAGACACAAGCCCATCCTTGTGTAGTGTTGTGATGCCAACAGTCTAATTTTAATTGTGGTTAAAACTAGAGCCTGACCGATATATTGGTCAACCGATATTATCAACCGATATTGGCCTATTATAGATATATCTTTAACCACTTTGCCAAAAATGTCCTTTTTATGTACATTTTCTGTATATGTTAAATTATCGGCTGATATGTCGATATTGGGATTTTTTAAGCTCCTTAATATCGGTATCGGTATTGGCCCCAAAAGTCCAGTATGGGTCGGGCTCTAGGTAAAACTAAGGAGATGGTTGTGGACCCTTCATCACAGTGGTGGTCATAAATAATACACACATCAGTCAGGTCTGCTCACACAAGTATCTCAGCGTTCACTTGGACGACGCCTTCAGCTGGAAATGTAATAAATGTTTCCTGTGTTTTCTCTTTAGGGGGCTTTAGCTCGGTCCGGCTCGTTATTCAGTTCATCTGGAAGCCGAGGCCTTCATGTCACTGCAGTGTGCTGCAAGGTAAATATCACACTTAACCTTCCTGTCGTCCTCGTCTGTTTTGACTGTTCCTTCTTTCCTCCCTTCCTTCCATCTGTCCTTCCTTCCTCCCTACCTTCCTCCCTCCCTCCCTCCCTCCCTCCCTCCCTTCCTTCCTCCCTCCCTTCCTCCCTTCCTCTGTCCTTCCTTCCTCCCTTCCTCTTTTCCTTTCTCCCTCCTACCTCCTTTCCTTCCTTCCTTCCTCCCTCCCTCCTTTCCTTCCTTCCTTCCTCCCTCCCTCCTTTCCTTCCTTCCTTCCTCCCTCTCTCCTTTTCTCCCTCCTACCTCCCTTCCTTCCTTGACTCGAGGACAACAGGACGGTTAAGAAGGTTTTGGGGACTATCAACATTTCCTTTATTGTCATTTTTTCATTCTGCTCTTCTTAACATAAGAAAATCAAATATTGTTGACCTTAAAAAGACAAATTGAGCGTCAAATTAAGAACAAGTGAGACTTCTTACTTTCTGAGTATCTTACATATCATCCAGCCGACTCATCAGTTCATATTGAAGAGAAGTTTGTGTCTTTTTGTTCCTGACATTCAGATCTTTTTCTCTCTTTCCTCTCACAGAACCGAGCGGCTCGTATCCGAGTGGGTAAAGGAGACAAACCTCTGACCTACGAGCAGGCGCTTCATCCTCATCAGATCGGCCATCGTAAAGGATGGCTGTCACAACACACCAGTGAGCCTCTTTAACTCTAACATTTAACATTTAACATCATCCAGTCTGTTTGTGTGAAGGTTTAGAAAAATGAGGGTCAACAGCTCTCATTTAAATAAAGTCATACCCACATTTAAAAAAGCAAAAAATAACATCTTTTATTATCTTTCCTTCCTTCCTCCCTTTCCTCCGTCCTTCTTTCCTTTCCTCCCTTCCTGCCTTCTTTCCTTTCCTCCCCTCCTTCCTCCCCTCCTTCTCTATTTCTTTCCTCAATTTTTCCTGTCCTTTCCTTCCTTCTTTTCCTTCGTTCCTCCCACCTTTCCTTCTGTCCGTCCGTCCTTCTTACTCCCTCCCTTCCATCCTTCTTTCCTTCCTTCCTCCTTTCCTTCCTTCCCTCCCTTCCTTCTTTCCTTCTTACTCCCTCCCTCCTCCCTCCCTCATTTTCTTCCTTCCTTCCTCCCTCCCTTCCTTCCTTCTTACTCCCTCCCTTCCTTCCTTCCTCATTTTCTTCCTTTCTCCTTCCCTCCCTTCCTCCTTCCCTCCTTTCCTTCCTTCCCTCCTTCTTACTCCCTCCCTCCCTTCCTCCTTCCCTCCTTCCCTTGACTTGAGAACAACAGGTGGTTTAATGTTGTTACTCTGAACTCATGCAGATGCAAACAGAAGTTTTACTTTCATGATCTAATAAAACTCTTCCTCCTTCCTGTTTTCTGTCGTCAGGTAACCTCAAAGGAGAAGAAGGAGCAGCTGATCGCACCGTGGAGGACGTTTTCATCAGGCGCTTCATCTTCGGGACTTTCCACGGTTGCCTTGCCAACGAGGTGGTGATCAAACGCCGCGGCAACGTGCTCACGGTCTGCGCCTTAATGATACAGAGACTGTCGCCGCCCAAGTTTTACTTCCTGATCGGCTACACGGAGGCTCTGCTGTCACACTTCTACAAATGTCCCGTCAAGCTGGAGGTTCAGACGCTGCAGGACAAAGCTGTGTATAAATATCTGTGAGTGGAGAGTTAGCGGAGAGTTAAAGGTTTATTCTGAAGATTAAAAACACAACGAGATGGATTTTACTCTGAAATAATAAAGTGGCGACTTGGTTCCTGTTTTCATTCCTGCTCGTTTAGTTTCATTAAAAATGTGCTTTTTTTCTGTTCTGCAGATATTTGACTCTTTATGTGTGAAATGAACTAAATGTAATAATGTGTTAAAGAATTAAAACATTTATGTCTGAAATCATTACATTGAAGTTGTCAAGGAGTTATTGGTTTTATTATTGAAAGGTCATAGCTGAGAGAAAAAGTTTGTGCACTTATTAAAACAAATCTAAACAAAACAGTTCAGGATCAGTATGAAGTGTGAATGTCTGTAGAGAGGAGGAACCGTCATTCACTTATGTTGAGGTCAGAGGTCAGCGGACAACTTTGAAAATGACCGTAGTAATAAAGCTTTATATCGGAAAAGGATGGAAGGAAAGACGAAAGGGAGGAAGGAAACAAGGAAGGCGGTAAGGAAAGGGAGGTAGGAAGGATCGAAGAAAAAAAAGGGATTAGGAAGGAAAGAAACAAGGAGGCAAGGAAAGCCGAAAGGAAGAAAAAGGGATTAGGAAGAAAGGAAAGAAAAAAGGGAAAGGGGAAAGGAGGGAAAAGAAGGCAGGAAAGAAAGACGGAATGAAACAAGGAAGGGAGGACATAAAGAAAGATGAAAGGGAGGAAGGACAGAGGAAAGGAAACAAGGAAGGAAGGACAGAAGGAAAAAAGAAGGGAAGGAAAGACAAAAGGAAGAGAGGGAGGAAGGAAACAAGGAAGGAAGGACAGAAGGAAAAAAGAAGGGAAGGAAAGATGAAAGGAAGAGAGGGAAGAAGGAAACAAAGAAGGAAGGACAGAAGGAGGGAAGGAAAGACAATAGGAAGGAAGGGAAAGAAGACAGGAAGGAAAGTGGGCCAGATTAGACCCATCGGCCGGACGGTTCTAGCCCACGGGCCTCATGTTTCACCCCTCTGATCCAGAGTATAATGCAGTCAAAGGCTGAGACTCTACAGAGGTCAAAGGTCAGCATCCTGATCAGCCTCTCTCTCTGTCGATTTGCAGCTTTGGAGACTTTTTTAAAATAAAAACATCCAACACAATAAATTCATAAAATGCTTCTTCTGATTTTATTCTTAATTAATTTTCATCACAGTGCAAAAAACATTCACATTTAAAAGGCACGCGCACCTCGTCAGTGCAAACACAAGGCACACGGAGTTATAAAGCGTCTCATCTCAACACGCTCACATCTTCCCTTTGATGAAGAAACATCTCAAAAAGTATCACAGCACTTTCTTCTTTTATTTTAATTTCCATCTTTCCACTTAAAAAAAAAGGCTCCTTACAATTATCATCATCAGGAATACTAAATGTAAAATATATAGTCACAAAAACAAACATTATTTTAAATCTGAGGCACAAAACTCGGAGCGAATGGATGGAAATTTATGTTTAATTTTAAAGACTACTTTCATGAAAGTGCAGCTGAGATAAAACGATGAGCATGAGTTTGAGGATTTTTATAAGAAAACAGAGCTGCACTGGATATAATTTCACTTTAAATTAGTATTTTAACATCATGGGAAACTTTGCAGAGAGCTAGAAGATTGATACCTCACATGTCCTGTACAGTAAATACCTAGCTACAGCAGTTAGTTAACCTCTAATTGCACTTATAAATCTTAATAATGATGTGTAAATTAAATAGATATATGCATAATATGTTAAATAATGAGCTTTAAAGATGCTTGTAGTTGATTTTGTTAACTTAATAGAGCCAAGCAAGCCGTTTCACCCTGTTTCCAGTCTTTGTGCTAAGCTAAGCTAAGCTAACAAAAATTGGCTAATAACACTTATAAGTCTTGATAACTATTGTGCAAATTAAAGTAATATAGATATAATATGTTAATTAGTGAGTTTTAAAAGGTGCTAGTAGCTGATTTTGTTAACTAAGCAGAGCCACTGACGCAATTTCCCCTTGTTTCCCGTCTTTGTGCTAAGCTAAGTTAAGAAAAATCGGCTAATAGCACTCATAAATCTTAATAACTATTGTGCAAATTAAATTAATATAGATATATGTTAATTAGTGAGCTATAAAAGGTGCTTATAGATGATTTTGTTAACTTAACAGAGCCACTGATGCCGTTTTCACCCTGTTTCCAGTCTTTGTGCTAAGCTAAGCTAACAAAAATTGGCTAAAAGCACTCATAAATCTTAATAATGATGTGTAAATTAACTAGATATAGATATAATATGTTAATTAATTAGCTTTAGAGGTCCTTATAGTTGATTTTGTTAACTTAATAGAGTCAAGCAAGCCATTTTACCCTGTTTCCAGTCTTTGTGCTAAGCTAAGCTAACAAAAATCAGCTAATAACACACTGAAATTAATATAGATATAATATGTTAATTAGTGAGGTTTAAAAGGTGCTAGTAGCTGATTTTGTTAACTAAACAGAGCCACTGACGCCGTTTTCCCTTGTTTCCAGTCAAACTTAATAATCATTGTGTAAATTAAACAGATATAGATATAATACGTTAATAGGTTAAGCTAAGCTAACACGCTGCTAGCAGTAGTTTCGTATTAGCTGTACAGACATGAGTACGATATCAATCTAATACAGTAAAAATGCATTATCCCAAAATGTCAAATTACTCCTTTAAAAAGAGAATTAGTGAACTGCAGTGAACTAGCACAGCTCTGGTTGGTTGTGTATCATTTAAAAAAATAATGCATCCACTTCTGAGAAATACTGGTCCTCTCTGTAATGACTCAAAAGGTTGACAGCATGGTGAACCCTGAATATTATATTAAAAATAACCCCCCCCCCCCCAAATAAAAACAACACAGTGAGTTCATAGTGCAGTATTATTCTTAACTAACGTGATATGATGGATTGGTCCGATCTGCACATTATGGAACGGGAAGAAAAAAAAAAGGAGTTTAAAAAGTGTATATAATGAGCTCCTGAAAAGAAGAGTTATGTGCATATAGGTCAGAGAAAATAATAAAAGCTTTTTCACAGCAGATATTTTTACTTTTTGTCACAGTAGGAAAACATTCCCATGGATCATGTGGTAGATAAAGTACAATAATTGATGTGTAAAGTTGGGAAAACTGCACTTTTAATGGCCGAGATGCCCTAAAATCTGCCCCGTCCTGCTCTCTGCAATCACATATTAAACAATACAGCTATAATTTTTTAATATTGGCCATAAATCATCATGTCTGGAGTATTGTCTGTGTATGCAAAGCTTGATATAACTTACTACTTCTCTTCAAATCATGGCGTAAAGAAGCCTGTACACTACTTTCTGTTTCAAATACTGCATGTACAATCATATGGAAAGGCTGTATTTCTTCTGTTGTTGCCCAAAAAACTATTAAAAGCATGTCAGTGAGTCACATCGCTGCACTGGGTGACATGCTCCTTCATTATAAAGAGTTTTGTCGTGTTAGTTTGTTTAAAAGTGGCTACAAAAGACGACTAATAACTGCAATCGTGCTTTCAGTCTCCAGAGAGTAGTTCTGTGTAAGGCAGACGCTACTGAGCATGTGCAGAACTGTTTACAGCTTCTTTAATGTTATGCTACATATCACAACCTCATCTTTTTTCATGATGCAGTGCAAAGTAAAAAAGGTTGTGAACATTACTGCACATGCTCAGTAGCGTCTGCATTACACAGAACTACTCTCCAGAGACTGAAAACATGATCGCTGTGTTTAGTCTTTGAAGAAGAAGAAGAAGAAGAAGAAGAAGAAGAAGAAGAAGAATATAAATATAAATAAAAACAGCCAGTTGAATCATTTAACTTGATCGACTCAAATGATCACATGATATAACGATCACATTTTCAGTCTCTGGAGAGTAGTTCTGTGTAAGGCAGACGCTACTGAGCATGTGCAGTACTGTCTATAGCATCTTTAATGTTATGCTGCACATCACAACGTCTTTAACTTTGCAGTGAAGTTCTTTAAAAGGTTGTGAACATTACGGTACATGCATTACACAGAACTACTCTCCTGAGACTGAAAACATGATCGGTGGTAGTCGTCTTTGCATAATAATAAGAAAAAATAAATAAAAATTGCCAGTTGAATCATTTAACTTGATCAACTCAAATGATCACGAGGTAACGATCACATTTTCAGTCTCCAGAGAGTAGTTCTGTGCAAGCATGCTCAATAAATCGCTGTTATTAGTCTTTGTAGCAGTTTCTAAACACTTTAATGTGCCTTTAAACTCTTCATAATAAACAGAACATGTTTATTATTATTGGTGACATGAAACCAATATGATATTCAATCTTGGCTCATAAATAAGAGCTGAGCTGCAGATGAAGTCGTTATTTTCTACGATCTCAAAGGCTCGTCGGACTAAATCAACAGCTGTGCAGCGAGATCTTCTACTGACTTTTAAAACAAGCGATAACATTCAAGTACAGCCGAAGCATCTGTTACCAGAACACGACGCAGAAGCAGCATAAATACTGTATTTGAATGACAAACCTATTATTCCCTAACCCTTTATCTGTGTGTGTGTGTGTGTGTGTGATGCTCATTTTAAATGTCAGTAAAGCCGATCTCACTGCATTAAAGCAATCAAATTTCACACTCGTACCTGCAAAAACTGAAAAATATGCAAATAAGAAACATCTATATAGTGAATTTAGCTGCTTTAAAACTCATTATAGGTGATTATAGAGAGCAGGATGGAGGTTTTAACTGTTCATCTACACTAGAGCTGCAACAATGACTTCATTAGCTACCAACTATTAAGTGCATCAGTAACTATTTGTGTCAAGAAAAAGTCCATATTTTTTAATTCCAACTCCTCAAATATGAATATTTTCTAGTTTATTTAGTCTTCTATGATAGTAAACTTCATATATTTGAGTTGTGGACAAAATCTGAGGATGCCATCTTGGTTTTGGGACCATTTTTTAGCATTTTATGTGCCAAAAACAAACTGATTAAACAGGAAAATAACAGACACTTTAATCAATAATGAAACTAATTGTTAGTTACAGCTCTAATCTACAGTTTACCAGTTAATTCTCTCAGTTTGCATCAATATTTCTCCTCTACCACATGACTTCTGGACGGGAAAGTGCAGGTAATTAATGATAATAATGATAATAATAATAATAATAATGATAGTGAATCAGTGTAATCAGTGAGTCCTGATAGTGTGACAGTGAACCAGCATGCACAAAACCAGGAAGCATCACTTTATCATCATCATCATCATCATCATCATCATCATCATCATTCACACCTTTTTGTTTTTCTTATTGTGAGGTGTCAAAAAAAAAAAAAAGTCTGCTGTGAAAAACTTCTTACCAGCTACCATACTTGGTTTGGTTTGGTGGTGAGACAGTCATAAAGCAACCCCAACCCCCCTCCTCTCCTTCTTCTTCTGTTCTCAGTATGATGAGTCTGGTCTTTGGCTGCTTAATAAAAGGTGTAAACTCAACGCTACTCCTCTTCTTCCTCCTCTTCGTCTTTTATCATTTGACGTCGCGGCAGCTGTCGCCCACGCAGGACTGCAGCTTGATGAGCCGCTGGTTCATCACCTGCAGGACGGCCGGGTCAACCTTCTTCACGATGTTCTCCAGCTGGTGGGGGTCGGAGGTCAGGTTGTACACCTCGACAAACGACTGAGGACACAAACAAGAGAGAGAGAACATGCACTTAACACTTCAACCTGTATTTAACAGCTGTTTGCTTCGGTGGAAACTGATACTGACACTGAGAGCATGCACAGTTGGGTTAGAGAGGCTGAGATGAATAAATACACATAAGCATTGGACTTTAACCATCCAGATCTCTCAGGTACGACGGAGTATTAGGGCCATACTTAGAGGGAAAATAAATAAATAAAATGTTGGAAATTACAAGAATAAAGTCATCATATATCCAGAATAAAGTTGTAATATTACTAGAAAAAGAGTCATAATGTTAGGAGAATAAAGTGGTATGAATGGTAGCAGATGTAACCAGCGATAGCCTTGCAGTCAACCACTACCATTAAGCTCCTCTTCCACAAAACAAGCAATTTCTTATTTCTTATTACGACTTTATTCTTATAATTTCCAAAAAAAAAAATTATTTTAGTCTGGCCCTAATACTCCGTCATACTCAGATGATCTGCGACAGGTCTATTTTTTTTAGCCCCCAAGAGTCAAAACTAAACCTGGAGAAGCAACGTTCACATTTTATGCTCCACATATCTGCAGCTCTCACTTGTGTGTGTGAATACTTCTTTATTAAATCCAAATTTTATGGGTTAATATATCTCACACTGCACTGTAACTTCTTATTCTCCTGTTTTTATCTGTCTTTACTGTCTTTACTCTATTTTAGCTTCATATTATTTCCAATGTAACCCCTTTTAATCATATTTAAACATCTTTTTTTTATCTTGGCATGTGTTGCTTTTATATAGAATACAATGGAATAGAATAGAATAGACTTTATTGTACTTTATAGGGGAAATTTGTTATGGACTCTAAGTGCATTAGTAGCTTCCCTTACAGACGATAAATACACATAAAATAAATATAACAGCTAAAGACACTCATGACACATCCTGTCTTAATGCATTTTTATGTTTGAAGTAAAGCACTTTGAATTGTCTTTGCTTTACTAATAAATCTGCTTTCCCTCGCCTTAATAAATCCGTATATTTCATCAATGAGTCTTCACTGCTGTAGTGAGCAGAGTAGCGTTCGTACCTCGCTGTCTGCAAACTCGCAGTACTGGAGGTTGTGTCCGCTGTCCAGAGTCCTGACGCAGGCGTAGGTGTTGTTGTAGGCGTCTTCACACACGCAGTCTGGGAAACATTGCTGGTGAAAATAAAGTGTTAGAGAGAGAGAGAGAGAGAGAGAGAGTTAGTGCTGCAACCACAAATTCACAGTATTGTCAATGTGTTGTATTTTTTTAGGCATTGCTTTTACAGATTAAAGCTTTGCATGTGTATTAATGTTCATTTTCTGATGAGCAACTGATGGTTTCTGCATGAATCAGTTTATTAAATCATCATCAATTGTCACTATAGCTTTATAAATTACTTCAAATAATTATTAAAGTGGTTGATTATTAATACGGCTCCAATTAATCATCATTTTCACCATGAATTAGTTGTTTTATTTTAAGTAAAGGTAGAAATTTGTGTAAAAATATATGTTATAATTTCTGTAATTCTTTGAAACCAGTAAAATATTTGACATTTTTGCTTCATAAATTACTTCAAAGTCATTATCAAATCAAGACGGCTGCAACTAATGATTACTTTCCTTAGCAATTAACAATTTTGTCCATAAAAAAGGCAGAAAATTGTGAAAAATATCAGTTATAATTTCCTAAAGCTGATGGTGACTCCTTCAAATGTCTTGTTATGTCTATTAAACAGTCAAAAATCTAAATATATTCAGTTTATTATCATATATAAACACAAAAAAGCTTCAAATCATCACATTTAAGAAGCTGCAACAAGCAAATATTTGGCTTATTGCTTCATAAATGACTAAAATGATTGCTCAATTATTAAAATAGTTGCCATTTTATTGTCTGGTCTTGTAGTTTGTACTCACAGACAGTCCGGGGCCGAGTTTGGGGCAGGCGGGGTCGGGTGTTGGATGTCCCTCTCCGGTGTATTCAACCAGGAAAAAGGGACGAGCGGTGCCGTTACGCAGTGAAGGAGCCTAACAGGAAGAGATGCATAAATAATTACTATGAAAAAGGTTAAATTTGGAAAAATGTTAAGTCAATTTGAAGGAAAGATACTGACCATCTGAGAGAGGAAAGACTGTCCATCAAGGTTCACAGTGGAGAGGTTTAAGCCGGAAATGTCCAGTAAGGTTGGAGCCAAGTCGATGTTCAACACTGGAGCCTGAAAGAGTCACGAAACATGTCAGTAAAACGTGTGTGTGTGTGTGTGTGTGTGTGTGTAGTTAAGGGTTGATTGTGACCTGCAGTGTCTGGTTGGGTTTGATGCCCGGCCCGCGGACCATCAGAGGAACCCTGATGTCAAACTCGTACAGCTGCCTCTTATCGATGGGCAGAGAGAACTGACCTGCAACACAGAGGAAGATTAAAGATGTGACACAGCACAGACAGGAAGTGTCTAACTCTGTCTTAAAGCAACAGTCAGGAGCTAAGAAAGCGTAAGAAAGAAAGCAAGAAAGAAAAAGGAGAAAAAGAAAGAAAGAAAGAAAGAAAGAAAGAAAGAAAGAAATGTTACAGTGTCTTTGTGTTACTATACTTCCACCACAGCTCAAAAGGAAACACTAAGAGGGAATCTGATGTTAAAAAGACTGTAAATGTGTCAGATATTGACTCAGACTGAGGAGGAGGAGGAAGAGGAGGAAGAGGAGTTAAACCATGTACAGTCTTATAAACTAAGCAGACATTTTTCTATTTGATGAGGTTTTCCCAGCTGGCAATGATCAAAAACTGAATATCTTCTGTTTTTAAGGCTGTAGAGTTTGTGTTTTAGATCAATTTAGACATTTAGATTTTCAGACAATAGGAGAGAGAGAAAGAAGTATAACAGACTTCTTTACATATGGACACCTGACTGCTGTTTTAAGATAATCTGTGAACTTGTCCTTTATCATAACAGACTTCAGACCTGTGTGGTAGCCGTTATCTGACATGTAGAAGATGTAAGTGTTGTTCAGTTCCTTTATGTCACCGAGCTTCTTCACCAGCTTCTCCACCATGTCGTCCACAGATAACAGCGTCTGCCACCTGCAGCACACAACGATAAGAAACGGACTTTTTTTTTTAAAGAAGTAAGCATTGTAATCTTAGTACAGGGTTTCCCACAGCACTTTACAGCACACGCCTGCCGCCTTAACTAACATTAAAAATATGTAAATGCAGGGCCTGAATTTCAGAACGGCCGGAACCGCTGTGTCCGACTGTCTGACTTCGACCCTGAACACACCTGTAGCTCTCTCTGTACCTCCCGCTAGCATAACACAGAGAAGCTAACAATGATGTTAAGTTTAAGGAAACAAACACAGACCGCTGGTTAAAACATAAATCTACATCATCTGAGGCAGAACCTGCTTCAAAAAATAAAAAAATAAAAAAAATATATGCAGTGCCTGAATTTCAGACTTGCCGGAACCGCTGTGTCCGACTGTCTGACTTCGACCCTGAACACACCTGTCGCTCTCTCTGTACCTCCCGCTAGCATAACAGACAAGCTAACAGTGATATATTAAGTTTAGGGAAACAAACACAGACCGCTGGTTAAAACATAAATCTACATCGTCTGAGGCAGAACCTGCTCAGAAAAAAACACCGGAGCCCGAAAAACTAATGAAAACAGCCCCATGTGATGTCACCATTAACAACGTTAATCCTCAAACAGGTAACTGTGACGTTACTATAGTAACAAGTTTCAAGCTAACTGAGACGGCTAACTGTGACGTTACTATAGCAACAAGTTTCAGGCTAACCGGCTCAGAGTGTACATTTTTTGACAAGAAGGTGAAAATTCTGCTTTATGTTCATTATTATAGTATTTAGTCCACTCCATTAACAAATACTCCCCCCCACTAACATTTTCTGCTGGAAACCCTGCAGTCTGTCGGTCCGTCAATTAAATGTTTAGCAGTCATACCTCTTCCTGAAGGCATTATCCAGGAAGGTGAGCGAGCTGTCTGGCATTGGGTTGACGGGTTGACGGAGCAGCCAGTGTTTGTCCTGAAAGACGCAAACAAATGGAGATACAAGGGAAAGGGAAATTAAGTATATACATATTAAGTTTTTCTGTTATTAAATACTAAACATAGTCATAGTTCCAAAATGTACAGATGACATTTGGAGTAAGTGTGTAGTTCGTATAGTTTAATAGTTTCTCAGGCGGGGAGTTATGGTCCTCTGAAATGAGGCCAACGCGGAAGTAACTTAGAGCTGCATTCTATCAAAAGGCCACCAGGGGGCGACCGTCTCTATACAAGTCAATGGAGAATTCACCAACTTCTCACTTGATTTCTAACCTCAGTAAACGTTTTCAAAATGTGTTTATGGTCTCAATCGCTAGTTTAAAGCCTTCTTCAATGCAGTATGATGTTCATTTGGGACATTTTGGCCTCCCTGATTTTATATGTGACGATAAAGCAGGGTATGCATTAGGGCGTGGCTACGTCCTGATTGACAGGTTGATTGACCAATGTCCTCGAGATCCAGCCATCGTAACCATAGCAACCTCCCCGTTCCGCCCATGGCCATATAAGTAGAATCCGTGTTTTTATTTTTCCCAGCATGCACCTGAAATTTTCAAGATGGCGCTGCCTAGATTAGAAACTATTGGCTTCCGAGCAGCAGTCCACAAACCAATGGGTGACGTCACGGATGTTACGTCCATTTCTTTTATACAGTCTATGGCTTATTCTCTATTTCTAACCTCTGATCTTTCCATATTAAATCATGTTTAGTATAAACGTGAACAAACCTTCCCCGGTTTGTTAAAGCTGCCGTCTCGAGGAGCTTTAACGTCTCCAAACTCTTTCTGGTACTGAGGCGCTGGCGTCCAGGGAGAGTGAGGAGCGGGAGGAGAAAGCATCAAGAAGAACGGATGCTGAGGGCTGATGTTGTCCAAGAAGTGAAGAGACCTGTTTGTCTGGAAGAGAGAGAGAGAGAAAAAAAAAAGGTAAGACTGAATGCAATGATGCAGAATTTCACATTTAATTAAAAAACACAGATTATAGGATGAGATATCAGGAGACAATAACAGTGTGTGTGTGTGTGAGTGTGAGAACGGGGAGAAACTGGAGGGTTGTGGTGATTTTCTGCATCTGTCAGCAGTTATCAGCCAACGATGTGTAATTACAACGAGACAAATATGTGTTATTATGTTGAGTCACGCTGCGTTAAATTAAAGCTTCTCACAGCCTGAATGAGTTTAGCTGCTTCAAGAAATAGTGAAACTTCTCATCACTAGAGTTTGGAGGCAGGGGGTTAAATATGAGGTCTGTGGGTCAGGACCGGCCCGCTGAGGGGTCTAATCCGGCCCACTTTACTACCTTTCTGCCTTTCTTCCTTCCTTCGGTTCTATCTTCCTTCCCTCCCTCCCTTCCTTCTTTTCCCTTCCTTCCTTCCTCCCTCCCTTCTGTTCCTTGGTTCTATCCTTCCTTCCTTCCTTCCTTCCTTCCTCCCTCCCTCCCTTCCTTCCTTCTTTTCCTTGGTTCTAACTTTCCTTCCTCCTTTCCTTCCCTCCTTCCTTCCCCCCTTCCTTCCCTCGGTTCTATCCTCCCTTCCTCCCTCCCTCCCTCTCTTCCTGTCCTCCTTCCCTTCCTTCCTTCCTTCCTTCCATCTTTTCCTTGGTTCTATCCTTCCTTCCTCCTTTCCCTCCCTCCCTCCCTCCCTCCCTCCCTTCCTTCCTTCCTTCCCTTGATTGAAAATTAGTTTGACACCCCTGGTCTAGAAAGTAAATATCCGTGTTACACAAGTAGTGTAGTACACAAAAAGTGTTTTTTTTTTAATAATCAGTTTTGGATTTTCAATCTCATCTTCATCTCACAGCGATAGATTTACTGTAATAGGTATAAAAGATGTATAAACATTTTGAAAACACTATTGTCCCACATAAACAGTTCAATTCAGGTTCTTTTAAAGCTACTGTATATGGGGGGGTTTTCAGGGTCAGCAGCTGCACAAACAACACTGACATTTCATCACCTTGTAAGAAGTTGATATGTTGAACTTGTTATCAAGCAAAATGGAAAGTTTGTGGTTTTGTGATGTGAAATACTCCTGCAACCGATGTTAGTCAGAGGTGAAAGTTGTAATAAGAGATTAAAAAAAGGTCAAAAAGACGGTAAAAAAGGTATGAAATTAAACAAAAGTACTGTATATGCTGGATATTAGGGTCAGGGTTTAGATTATTATGCATTACTTGTTCAATTTAAAGCTGCATTAATTGTTTTTTGTCCAGTTGAAGCCAACAGCTACACCCACATTTAGTCAACTTGTACAAAGTTAATATGTTGAACTAGCTCTTATTTCAACATCCATGAGACATTTATAGTTTTATGATGTGAAATTCTCCTGCGATCGATGTAAATTAGGGGTGGAAGTAGTAATAAGAGATTAAAAAAGGTCAAAAAAACTGAAAAAATAGGGTAAAAAAGGTATGAAATGAAACAAAAGTACTGTATGTGCTGGATATTTGGGTCAGGATTTAGATTATTATGTATTATTTGTTAAATTTAATTAAAATAAAGTCAGGATATCTCACTCTCTGCTGTTTCCAAGTCCCAAAAAACTTTATAGATATACAACACTAAATCTAGAAGAAGCCTTTCACGAATATGTAATTTATTATTGTCTTTTACTGCTCATAAAAGCACTAACACTGTCATACTAACACTGCAAGTCATTACGAGCCAGCAGAGCAAAGCAATAAGGGGAAGAGTTCAGTTCCCATAAAAAAACCCAACTATATTTAAAAGCAGGGCGGGAAAACAGCTGGTTAAGCAGAAAAACACTCATCTGTCAGCTGATCGTGGCGACACACCTAACACGAGACGGATCATAAACCAAGAAGAAGAAAACATGAAACTAGACACGTTCAGTCACTAAAACGCTCCAAAACCTGACTGTTAACACTCAATCAGAGATAAAAATGAACTTAAATTACCCTTATAGCTAAAAGTTGTATACTTGAAGTTCATTTTATTAAGTATGCTTGAGTGTAAGTATCAGTATAGCAAGTATACTACGGACCATGTACTTGTAGTGTACTAGAAAGTTTACTAATTTAATTCCTCTTCAGACTAAACTGGAACATTTTTAAGTTTATAAAAGTAAAACTTTAACCCTCCTGTTGTCCTCGAGTCAAGTAAGGAAGGGAGGGAAGAAGGAAGGAAGAGAGGAGGGAAGGAAGGGAGGGAGAGATGGAAGGGTGGAAGGAGAGGTAAGAGAAGACAAGAAGCAAGGAGAGATGGAAGGAAGGAAGGAAGAAACAGGAAAGATGGAAGGAAGGACGAGAGGGAAGAGAAGACAAAAAGGAAGGAAGGAAGGAAGGAACGAGAGACTGAAGGAAGGAAGGAAGGAGAGATGGAAGGAGAGATGGAAGGAAGGAAGGAAGGAAGACAAACAGGAAAGCTGGAAGGAAGGAAGGACGAGAGGGAGGGAAGGAAGGAGGGAAGAAAGGAAGGAAAGATGGAAGGAAGGAAGGAAGGAAGGAAGGAAGGGAGGGAGGAAAGAGAGAGGAAGGAAAAAGAGAGAGGGAGAGAGGGAGGGAGGACCTGACGGAAGGAAGGAAGGAAGGAGGGAAGAAAGGAAGGAAGGTAGGAGGGAGGGAAGGAGAAAGGAAAAGAGTAAGGGAGGAAGGTAGGGGGAGGGAAGAAAGATAGAAGGAGGGAGGGAGGAAGGTAAGGAAGGAAGGAAGGAAGGAAGGGAGAAACTTCAAGTATACTTCACTATGCTATTCTTAAGTATATAAAATATAGTATATAAAAAGTTCAAGTATACTGCCTCAGTTTTAGTATAAAATAAGTATACTGGTAGTACACTTGAATAAACTACTTTTTCTAAGTGTAATCTTGTTTTTGTGTTTCTAACTATGAAAGCTGTTGATGATTAACTTTAAACTCTGCTGACTCTCACGTAAAAAAGAAGAGACTTGAGACAGCAGCTGATTCAGACACTTTCAGAGGTTTTTCTCCTATAGATGTCGTAACGTGCAGACTACATACGGCCGATCACATGTCGTGGTACTCACTATGAGGTCTGTGAGGTAATCCTTCTCATAACTGTCTCCGTGCTTCTCCTCTTTGCCGTTGACTGACAGCGTGTAGTTGTAGTACTGAGAGTTTCCCACCTGCATCCACACAGAAAAGGTTATACTGTAATACTGTAATGTGTGTGTGTGTGTGTGTGTGTGTGTGTGTGTGTGTGTGTGTGTGTGTGTGTGTGTGTGTGTGTGTGTGTGTGTGTGTGTGTGTGTGTGTGTGTGTGTGTGTGTGTGTGTGTTTCCAACCTGCATCCACACAGCAAAGGGTGTGACAATTAACACTTTAAAAAATATATAGAAATACTGTGTGTGTGTGTGTGTGTGTGTGTGTGTGTGTGTGTGTGTGTGTGTGTGTGTCCATCTGACTGTGTGTGTGTGTGTCCATCTGACTGTGTGTGTGTGTGTGTCCATCTGACTGTGTGTGTGTGTGTGTGTGTATGTGTACTTGTATGTATATGTATATGTGTGTGTGTGTGTTTGTGTATGTGTGTATGTATGTGTGTGTGTGTGTTTGTGTATGTGTATGTGTGTGTGTGTGTGTGTGTGTGGTGTGTGTGTGTGTGTGCAATCATACAATCATATGGTTAAAAGAAAAAAAAATCAAAAAAATATTATAAGCAATCATATTTTCATATACGTGCTTTTATTTTGTTAAATTTTGTATTTATAGTGTGTTTAGGTTTCACTTAGCTTGAAATAGAAAGTGAATGAATCTCTGTTCAGTGTCTTTAGTTTCTCTGTGTGTGTGTGTGTGTGTGTGTGTGTGTGTGTGTGTGTGTGTGTGTGTGTGTGTGTGATTTAGGTCACATTCAGGGACACGAACCAGACTTAAGACGAGTTGATTGGGGTTAAAAGTTGTGTCCCCAGTTGGGAAAATGGATTTTTAGGTAAGTGGCAAAAGTTGTGACAATTAATTATTATATGTGTATGTGTGTGTGTGTGTGTGTGTGTATGTGTATGTGTGTGTGTCTGTGTGTGTATTTGAGATGCTCACCAGTGCGTTCCACTGATCCCAGCCGGGTGGGACATGGCCGATGTCTCCTGCTTCTTTCTTCCCGTACTGACGACACAAACAGTGAAATAGAGTTTAAATTATTAGTCAGATGTAAAGAAAGTCAAGTCAAGAAATACTGATGATCATTTTGGTAGTTTTTCAAATTAAAATAATATTTTAGGCTACTGTCAGACAAAACAAGTTAACTGAAGAACATGTTTTTGCCCGTTTTTGAAGGTTTTATAAATTAAATGATTAATAGATAATGAAAAGAATTTGGTTATAAAGCTTAGATATGAAGGTGCAGCAGCATTATATGTTTTTATTTAAACATCTCCATCTAAACGTGTCCTCCAAAAATATTATTGATTTAAAAGACAATGGCTAAGCACTAATATAGTCTGCTACTGCTGTATGAAGATGAGGATGATGATGAAGAAGAAGAAGAAGAAGAGGAAGTAGATTTCATAAGTTTTCCTGCTGGACACACAAACATCACAAGATCTCCAACATCACACTGCTTCTTCTTCTTCTTCTTCTTCTTTCCTTCAGTCAGATGTTATTTTGCAGAGTTTCATTTTAACTATGAGCAGGATTTGTGACATCACAGCTCGTCTGAAGCCAATCACAAGCCTGTCACAACGGCTCTGCAAAATAACATCTGACTGAAAGACAGAAGAAGAAGAAGAAACACATGATTTTGAGTGCTGGAGGATTCTCATCATATATTTTATTATAGATTTTAAAGTTCTGCTACTGGTTTATGAATCACTGAAACGTTTAGGTCCAGAATACATTAACACTTCTCTTTTTCTCCTGTGCTTATTATTATGATTTAAAGCATTTTAAGTTTTAATTTGCACTATATTGCCAAATTTGAATGATTAAAAAAAATCACCAAATATATGAAATTAGGCTTCAAAGTTGTGTAAAAATCAGCCTCTTTCTCTGCTCCCAAACACTGTGGGCGTGGCCACCGAATTCGCTGAAGCCCCGCCCCCTACCAAGTGTCACCTGTCAATCAAAGTCACCACCTCTACCAGAAACATGGACGCTAGGTCTGAGAGCTTTCTGCTGCTAGCTCAGCTGCTAGCTCAGCGGCTAACTCAGCTAACTGGCTAACTGTAGACTGTATTAGCAGTAGTGTGCGCTGAATGTATTTATACCTCTACAGCAGCAGGGGCGGGTTTATGCTAATCACCTAGCTAGCTCAGTGGCTTACTCGGCGGCTAGCTTGGCTAACTGGCTAACTGTAGACTGTAGTAGTAGTGTTAGATGTAGGCAGGTTAACCACTGAGGAGAGAGGACTCTTGGTCTCATATAGTAGGGAAGGGAATGAGAGGCGGAGAAACAGTTCAAGCTCAATCTCCACAATTCAGTACTGCATAGTTATCAGTCTTTTCACATGTTTTCTGTAACCATTTTCCAACATGTATAATATGTTTAGAAGTAAATCAATGAATTGACTTTACAAGGACTTATGTATCAGTTGCACTAAAATTTAAAAAGATGCATTTTATTTCCATTTGTGTAAACTGTGCGTCAAAATCCAGCTAGAAGAAATGTGTATATGGTGCTTTTTCAGCTGTCAAATGTAAATAATGAGTTAACTTTGACCCTGAACAGGTGAACAGTACAGTATGTAAGGGGTTAAATGCTTGTGTGTGCAGACCTGATTGAGATATTTCCCAGCGAAGAACGTCTGGTACTTCTGTTTGCTGAGGTAGATTGGGAAGGCTTCAGCTTCGGGTCCTTTCTGCCACAGAGCGCTGGAACAGTTCCCCGACACAGAGTTGTTCCTGACCTCGTGGTTGTGAGGGTATCGACCCGTCAGGATGCTGCTGCGGCTCGGGCAGCACAGCGGCGTGACTGTAAACTTCACAGGAACAGGAAGTGAGATTAACGATTGAGGAAGATAAGAGAAGAAAAAAGGGGAAGAGTAGAGTAGAGCGGAGAGGAGAGAGGGGAGGAAGGGAGGAAGGGGGGAGGAGGGGAGAAAAAGATGACAAATTTCAACATTGTGTGTCATCACATGTTAGTATACAGTGCTGGAGGAAGTATTCATGTGTTACTCAAGTTAAAGAAGCAATGCAACAATTTATAAATACTCCATTATAAGTGAAAGTCATCAGAAACCTTACATCAGAAAAATGAATTTTTTATTTATTTATTTTATATCTACTTCATCTTATTATTATCATTCTATAGTTTTATCTCCTTATCAATTTTTATTTGTCTGTTTCTTTTGTCTTTTTAATCTCTTTCTTAACCTAGTTTCAGTCCAGCTTTTATTATCAACTTCATCTATTTTACTTTTCTGTTGTCTTTTTAATCTTTTTATTTTATTTTAAGCCCTCATGGAAACACCTTAGCAACCGCCTTAGCAACAAAGATTCCGGAATGGATGGTCGTTGCTAACGAAGTGTTCAGAGCAGGTTGAAGCCCCCATGGAAACACCTTAGCAACCACCTTATACTTAAAGTGTCCCCTGGCTACGGATTTCACTTCTTTTTCTCCTTCTTTACTCTGAAATGTTCAACTTCTTAAATCTGTACGCTTTGGAAGTATGACTCTGATTAGTATCCTACATAATAACAGTATATAAATAACACAATACATCTCCTTTAAACACAATAAACGCTCTCAACTACACACTGCTTTTCTTAGTAAGGGGTCACACTACTGTTTTAATCTCTAAAAACACACTGTTTATTATGAATTCATCATATTTTTAATATAAAAGCTTCATATGCAAAGTAAGCATTAACTAAAAGCTCTCTAATAAGTGTAGTGGAGTAAAAAAAAGGTCATTATTTCCCTCTGAAATGTTATGAACTAGAAGTATAAAGTGGCTCACAGTGGAAACCTTGTGTAAATGTGTACTTAAGGAAAATATACTTGAGTAAATATATTTCATGTTCTTACTTTGTGAGCAGTGTGAGCCTCCTAAAGCTTTCTAAATGATCTTAAAGTGGATATATAATGCACATTTATAGCTCTATATTTATATTTTAGGGCTCTACTGGAATATATCTGCATGATTTCCATTAAAAAACTCTTACTCATACTCACAGCGTTCACAAATGTTGCTCCTGCCTCTCCGATTAAAGCCTTCGTTTTCTTCATAGGAGTCTGCAGAATAGAAACAACACACACATGCAAATTATGAATTATCATTATAGCACCTCCTCCCAAAATGCAAACTAAAGCCTTTCAGTTATAATCACATGACAGACTCTTTCTCTCTCTCTGAGGACAAAACAAAATCCTGATTAGCTAGTTTACTTTAGTTTATTTGGGGTCATTGAACTTAAACACACATGTAGAAATAAAGTAAATAATCACATGACATTGTTCTTTATCCTTCATCTCCCAAATACTGACAAACCAAAAGTATATAATATATATAAAATAAGCTGCTGAGACTAAATTAAAGCTGGTTTAATGAAGGTTTGTGGTTCCTCCTTAAATCAGTCCTGTGTTTGTGTTGCGTAACATTCAGGGAAACAAACAAACACTCCCTCAACCACTAAATCCTTTCACTTTGTAACTCGGCAAAAAAATATATGATGCAATGATGAGTTAGTTTCTGTTTGAAAACATAACAAAGCTTCACCGTGCACTAAACTGAATGAGAAGTCTGTTTATTTCCTTGTTTTTAAAGTTTCCTCTTATGAATCGATCAAGTTTCATTTGATTTTCATTTTTTATGACACATTTAATACCAAATAAAAGTCTTAACTTGATTCCATAGTTAAAACAACATTAGATATAAAGTTAAACTTGTTATTTAGTTCTTTGTTTAACCCTCAAGTCAAGGAAGGAAAGGAAGGAAGAGAGGAAGAAGGAAGGAAAGGAGGGAGGGAGGAAGAAGGAAGGAAGGAAGGAAGGAGGAAAGGAGGAAGGTTGGAGGGAGGAAGGAAGGGAGGAAAGAAGGAAGGAAGAAGGAAGGAAGGAAGATAGGAGGGAGGAAGGAAGGAAGGTAGGAGGGAGGAAAGAAGGAGGGAAGGAAGGAAGGACAGAGGAAAGAAGGAAGGAAGGAAGGAAGGACGGAGGAAAGAAGGAAGGTAGGAGGGAGGAAGGAAGGAAAGAAAGAAGGAAGGGAGGAAGGAAGGACAGAGGAAAGAAGGAAGGAAGGTTGAAAAGAAGGACGGAAGGAAGGAAGGAAGGAAGGAAAGAAGGAAGGAAGGAAGGAAAGAAGGTGGGAAGGAAGAGAAGGACAGAAGGACGGAAGAAAAGGGGATGGAGGAAGGAAGGAGGAAGGAAAAAGGAAGGGAGGAAAGAAGGAACAGTCAAAACAGACGGGGTCAATTTGAAAAAATGAAAGAATAACGCCTCAGAAATGACTTCACTTTCTTCTTCTTCTTTCTATTTGTGGCAACATGCAGCAGCAACGTTACCACACCCACCCACCCAGCAGCAGCAACGTTACCACACCCACCCACCCAGCCACCCAGCAGCAGCAGCAGCATGTCCACCCATGTGTTGGTTTTCAAATATAATATATAAAAAAATAAAAAACTACTATTATGTCAGAATAATGTTGCAAAGTCATTATTATACAAGTTATTTACACAATGTCACCACAGTTTCTGCTTTCACACACATTCAGTCAGAAAATATTACATTTGTATTAAAAATCTGTATTCTGGGATTTTTAAAATAAAATAAAATAACCCTTTAACTTTTTTCCAAACCCTATTTATTTATTAATTTATTTATAATTTTATTTTTTTATTATTTATTTTATTGTAGCTTCTGAAATTAAACTATAAATACAATTACATGAGCCATAAGAGCGATAAAAGTCATTAATAAGTGAATCAACACATGCATTAAGTCTTATAATAGTTAACCCTCCTGTCGTCCTCCTGGGTCAAATTGACCCTGTCTGTTTTGACTGTTCCTTCCTTCCTTCCATCCTTCTTCCTTTTTTCCTCCCTCCTGTCCTTCCTTCCTTCCTTCCTCCTTCCTCCCTCCTTCCTTTCCGTCCTTCTTCCTTCCTCCCTCCTTCCTTTCCTTCCTTCTTCCTCCCTCCTTTCCTTCCTTCTTCTTTCCTTCCTTTCCTTTCTTCTTCCTCCCTTCCTCCCTCCTTCCTTCCTTTCCTTTCCTCCTTCCTTCCTCCCTCCTTCCTTTCCGTCCTTCTTCCTTCCTCCCTCCTTCCTTTCCTTCCTTCTTCCTCCCTCCTTTCCTTCCTTCTTCTTTCCTCCCTTTCCTTTCTTCTTCCTTCCTTCCTCCCTCCTTCCTCCTTCCTTCCTTCCTTTCCTTCTTTCCTCCCTCCTGTCCTTCCTCCCTCCTTTCCTTCTTTCCTTCCTTCCATCCTTCCTTCCTCGACTTGAGGACAACAGGAGGGTTAAGTATTTTAATAATTTATTGATTTATTTGGTCTAATGTTATAAAATAGTGAAAGTTGCTCATTTTATTAGTAAATCTTCACATTTAAACAACTGGAAATACAGATTTTGGAGCATATTCGCTTTAAAAAACTCCTAAAAGTAGAAATAAATGAGCTAAATGTTGTAATAAATAGGGTGAAATCATTAGATGCTGAGTCATGAAGCAGTTCAGCAGCTAGTTTAATACTTTGATGAATGATTTGAGTCATTTTTAAAGCAGAAACGTCACATTAGTTATTATTATTTGTATTTATATCACTGTAAACTGAATATTATTGAGCTTTCACTGTTAATTTAAAGATGTTTTTTAGATTAAATGATTAGTTTGGTTCATAAAGTGTTAAAAAACATCTTTAAATTAACAGTGAAAGCTCAATAATATTCAGTTTACAGTGATATAAATACAAATAATAATAACTAATGTGACGTTTCTGCTTTAAAAACCAAACTAATCATTAATCTAGAAACTAACACACAGATGAACTGATACTGAAACTGAGAGTAAAAATAAACATTAGCTGCAGTCGTACTCGCTTTATATATACTTGATTTGCTGCATCACTTTTCACACTTGACTCTGCACCTCTAATCTGTCACTTCCTTTGGTCTCTCTCTCTCTCTCTCTCTCTCTCTCTCTCTCTCTCTCTCTCTCTCTCTCTCTCTCTCTCTCTCTCTCTCTCTCTCTCTCTCTCTCTCTCTCTCTCTCTCTCTCTCTCTCTCTCTCTCTCTCTCTCTCTCTCTCTCCTCTCTCTCTCTCTCTCTCTCTCTCTCTCTCTCTTAAATAACTTAATTAAACCCAAATTAAAAGCCTATAGAGCAGTAGTACTATCAGACATGTGTCACATATATGATAAATAACTTATAATTAGAGGTGAATTGTTGCTTTATTGCATTTATAGCAGAGAGTTAAGGTGGATTAGGGTTAAAATGGGACATTAACTATAAGCTCCAGTGCATTAATATCTATTTCTATTAGATGATTTTAAAGCTAACTGGTATATTATGTCAGTATATTGTGTAAGTTATTGCTTAAAATGACACGTGTACATACAGCCTACTAGTATTTAACCTAAAAACAGTAAGCCTATGATATTAAATGACCATATATGCATATTTACAAAGTTTCTGCAGATATAAAGCTGCTTTATATGAAGTATTTCTAAGCCTTAAAACTTAAAGTCCCACATTATAATAATAATCTACTAACTCTGAAACAATATGGCATGAGAGGAACATTAATTATAAGTGTGACGTATGAGGAAGCATCTCAGGTGTTTCATAATGATATTAAGTGTTGATATAGAAGATTAACATGTAAATAAGGTACTTTATACACACACACACACACACACACACACACACACACAGTATAAGGGTGTGACTTTCACAGCCCAACTTAAAGCTTCTGTGTTATGCTAAATAGATTATATGGTGATAAAACTACCATAAAGAGTCATAAAGGGACGATCTACATGATAAACACATGGCAGCACGAGCGTTTTTTTTTTTTCGGCGGGTAAAAGTGTCTTTAAAGCGAAATGAAACTCTCTCTTTCTCTCTCTGTGTGTGTGTGTGTGTGTGTGTGTGTGTGTGTTTTTGAGATATAACACAGGTGACTAAGCGTGTGTCTTCCGGTCATACTCACCATCCCCCCCAACTGCACATCCTGGTCGTCGGCGAGAATGAGGATGATGTTGCTGGTTTTGGCACAGCACGCGCACCTGACGCAGCAGGTGAGCAGCGCGAGGAGAAAGGTGAGCGTGGTAGAGAGAGAGAGAGTGTGTCTTCCTACTACTCCTCTTCTTCCTCTTCTTCTCTCTGTCAGGCTACTGCTCTGTCTCAAAGCTGCCATGGTGAGGGCCTCCACAGGACCGGGGGCCTGCTGCTGCTGTGTGCCGGCGGACAGGGCTTGGTTTCCCGCAGATGAGAGAGAGAGAGAGAAGGGGGACGGTGAGTGCGTGCGTGCAGGGTGGACGGCTGCACTGCTCAGTTTGAGGAAGTGGTGTGTGTATGTGTGTGTGTGTGTGTGTGTGTGTATGGAGAGTGCTGGTGGTCACATGATCAGTGTGAGTGGGAGGAGTAGTGATTGAGAACACACTGTTCAACATGGACTTTACACAACATTCACACATTATTATCATAGACTGGAAAAGTAACGAGAAATGGGCTCGTGAGCTCCTATGGAGGTTAAAACAGGAAATAAATAATGTTGGATATAATATGATGTAATATAATTTATATGTGATATAATAGAATAACATTATAATATGATATAATATGATGTAATGTAATGTAATATAATATAATATGATATAATATAATATAATAGAAAAGAATAGAATATATAATCTTACTTGAATTAAATTAAAAAAAATCATTACCTGTTGTCTATAGTATATTAAATATAATATAACATAATCTTACTTAATATTAAATTCAATTAAATTATTTTTTAAATTGTATTAGCGGCTCTATATAATATTAAATATAATATGATATAATAATAGTATATCTTCATATTAAATGTATTTTTGTACATAATACGTACGTAATATGTTTTTATTCTTGTTTTTATAATAACTGTCTCTCTATATTACATTTAATATAATATAATGTAAAATAATACAACTTTACATAATATAAAGTTAGTTAAGAAATTTGGTATAATACAATATTATAATATTATATAACAACAACATTTTAAAATATTATACTATATTATTTTATTTTATATTATATCATATATATATAGAGAGAGACTTATCAATAATTAAGTCAACCAGTTTTACTAATTTAATATAATATATAGGTTGTATTATTGTGTATTATGCTATATTAAGTCCAATATAGAGAATTAATAAAAAAAATAATTATATAAATTATAAGAAAATCAACCTTTTTTATTTATTTTTACCAATGTTACTACTTTACTTTTTAATTGTTTAAACTAAAATATATTCAAGTCCAATATAAATATAAATATACATACTTGAGCACAAGATGACATAAGATACAACAGACATAACGCAACATTAATTCAGACTTTTTTAAAACTTTTTTTTGCTCCCAAGTAGAATTTAATAAAGTTATGTGTGTTTAAAACGTGAAGTTAATAATATAACATGAGTTTGTAATGATGGACCTGAGTAGTTTTTAATGTAGTGATGTTTCCTGATTCTCTAGAAGTAGCAGCGTCTCTGTGTGGAGCTCAGAGGCTCGTTTAAAGTACTTATCTCTGGTCGGTATGAAGAGCTAAATGAAGAAGAAGATTCCTGATAATAGAGACGAGCTCCAGATATCTAATCACTCACATCTCTCAGCACTTCCCTTCTACTGGTGGGCCTCCAAGTTATTTAAGAAACAGGCTCACAGTGAGATTAATATGCTTCTATATGAGTTAGCATGTGGTCACCTGTTGTCCTTGAGTCAAGGAAGGAAGGGAAGGAGGAAGGAAAGGAGGGAGGAAGGAGGGAAGGAAGGAAGAAGGAAGGAAAGGAGGGAGGGAGGAAGAAGGGAAGGAAAGGAGGGAGAAAGGAATGAAAGGAGGAAGGAAGGAAAGGAGGGAGGAAAGAAAGAAAGAAGGAGGCAAGGAAGGAAAGGAGGGAGGGAGGAAGGAAAGGAGGGAGGGAGGAAGGAAAGGAGGGAGGAAGGAAGGAAGGAAGGAAAGGAGGGAGGAAAGAAAGGAGGGAGGGAGGAAGGAGGAAGGAAAGGAGGGAGGAAAGAAGGAAGGAAAGGAGGGAGGGAGGAAGGAAAGGAGGGAGGAAGGAAGGAAGGAAGGAAAGGAGGGAGGAAAGAAAGGAGGGAGGGAGGAAGGAGGAAGGAAAGGAGGGAGGAAAGAAGGAAGGAAAGGAGGGAGGAATTAAGGAAGGAGGGAGGGAAGAAATAGAGAAGGAGGTAATGAAGGAAAGGAGAGAAGGAGGAAGGAAAGAAGGAAGGAAGGAAGGAGGGAGGAAGGAAAGGAAAGGAGGAAGGAGGAAGGAAGGAAGGAAGCAAGGAAGGAAAGAAGGAACAGTCAAAACGGAGGGTTAATAATGAACCGATCACCATGGTGACGTTTGAACTTCCTGCTGCTCATTAACTCGAAACCCCAACTTTCTGTTTGTTTGGATTGAAGATCACAGAGAAACAGCCGAGCTCGCCGTTTCCCCTCGTTTCTGATCGATATGCTGAGCTAAGATAAACTTCTACTGGCTCCAGCTTCATATATTCAGAGTAGGGGAGAACAGGGTCAGTAGTCACCATGGGCGATTTTAGACAGGGGCCAGGGTGGGCCAGGACCACTGTAGAATTGGTCCTGGTTTGTGGACTGCTGCTCGGAAGCCAATAGTTTCTAATCTAGGCAGCGCCATCTTGAAAATTTCAGGTGCATGCCGGGGAAAAAAAGAACACGGATTATACTTATATGGGCATGAGGCGGAGTCATAGACGGAAGTATGGGCGGGACCAACGGCGGAGCGGGGAGGCTGCGATTGGTTGCGAGGCTGGATCTGGAGGACATTGGTCAATCAACCTGTCAATCACAACGTAGCCACGTAGCCTGCTTTATCGTCAAATATAAAATCAGGGAGGCCAAAATGTCCCAAATGAACATCATACTGCATTGAAGAAGGCTTTAAACTAGCGATTGAGACCATAAACACATTTTGAAAACGTTTACTGAGGTTAGAAATCAAGTGAGAAGTTGGTGAATTCTCCATTGACTTGTATAGAGACGGTCGCCCCCTGGTGGCCTTTTGATAGAATGCAGTTCTAAATTACTTCTGTGTTGGCTTCATTTCAGAGGACAGGAACTCCCCGCCTGCTCAAAACATGTTGGCCCCTCTCTGGCCCCCCTGGTAATTTTGGTCTAGAATCGCCACTCCACTGGTAGTCACGCTTTTTACTCTCCTTTGAATTCCTCATGAACTGGATCCTGAATAGTTCCTCTTTTAACCCTTAAACAGACCTTACTAGTTATGTCATTTGCACCTCAAGTAAGGAAGGAATGAAGGAAAGAAGGAAGGAAGGAAAGGACGGAGGAAGGAAGGGAAGCAAGGGAGGAAGAAGGAAGGAAAGGAAGGAGGGAGGAAGGAAGGAAGGTAGGAAGGAAAGGAGGGAAGAAGGAAGGAAAGGATGGAGGAAGGGAAGCAAGGGAGGAAGAAGGAAGGAAAGGAAGGAGGGAGGAAGGAAGGAAGGTAGGAAGGAATGGAGGGAAGAAGGAAGGAAAGGATGGAGGAAGGGAAGGAAGGGAGGGAGGAAGAAAGAAAGGAAGGAGGGAGGAAGGAAGTAAGGTAGGAAGGAAAGGAGGGAAGAAGGAAGGAAGGACAGATGAAGGAAGGAAGAAAGGACAGAAGGAGGGACAGATGAAGGAAGGAAGGAAGGAAGGACAGAGGAAGGAAGGAAGGAAGGAATGACAGAGGAAGGACCCGGGAGGACAACAGGAAGGTTAAAGAGTCTGTATCTCCTGGTGCACGTTGTCTGTTTAAGGGTTAACAGTAGAGTAAAAAAAACCTTACAAAACCAAAAAATGATCTAAAAATAATTGGAAAACAGCCAATAAATACTAAAATACTAATTCATGCACTGACTGAATGTTTTTTTTTTTTTTTACAGTGATTCATTTTCTTTTAACTGGAACTGGTGACTAACGCTCATGGGAGTATACTGACTGTAATGGGGAGGAGGGGGTGTGGGGGGGTTAAATAAAATATTAAATTACATGCATATACTCCCAATCATGTCTCAACAGTCTCGCCTTTAGCTGCAGTTGATGGTTTTTCTGCAGGTACTTGCTGTGAGTGTGTCGTACAGCCGGGTGGTAACCGGCCGGGTGGTAACCCAGATAGCATGTGAATGTGGGCCACTTGAGGCAATGATCCGGCACTGTAGGCATTCTTCTGGCCCGGACAAAACAGACGTGAACCTAAACTGGCCCGTGTAGTAAATGCTACATTTGGGCCAAATATCACAAAACGAATATGGCCCATCTTTGGCCGAAATATGGCAAGTATGGTAATGACTAATCCGGATGTGAGCCTAAAGAGGCCCACATATAAGGAAACATACTTGGCCCACCTTTGTTGAAACATATTTGGGACAGTCTTGGCCGAACTGGTTTATTTGGTGTGTTTTTGGTTGACATCTGGCATTGTGATGGCTAGGTTATGGCCCACTTTTGGCAAACATGAGCGGACCGCCCAAGTGCCATCATTCCATGCTGTATGTGGGCCGGATGAACATGTCAGGTGTGGGCCAGATATGGGCCAAAAGAATTTTGCTATCTGGGAATCAGCTCGGTTTAACGGCTGATCTGACGTCTGCCGAACCGTGAAATGAGCCGACAGCTGAAGATGCTGCTGATAGTAGAGAGAGAGTGTGGAGGTACCTGCAGGTAGTTTATCATCCACCATCATCTCCACTGTGATGGGAGTATAGAGGCAGGTTACTGTAGTACAGTTTGAGGTACTTGTACTTTACTGTAGTACAGTTTGAGGTACTTATATATTACTGTAGTACAGTTTGAAGTATTTATATATTACTGTAGTACAGTTTGAGGTACTTGTACTTTACTCTAGTACAATTTGAGGTATTTGTACTTTACTCTAGTACAATTTGAGGTACTTGTACTTTCCTGTAGTACAGTTTGAGGTACTAGTACTTGACTGTAGTACAGTTTGAGGTACTAGTACTTGACTGTAGTACACTTTGAAGTACTTGTACTTTACTGTAGTACAGTTTGAGGTACTAGTACCCTACTGTAGTACAGTTTGAAGTATTTATACTTTACTGTAGTACAGTTTGAGGTACTTGTACTTTACTGTAGTACAGTTTGAGGTACTTGTACTTTACTCTAGTACAATTTGAGGTACTTGTACTTTCCTGTAGTACAGTTTGAGGTATTTATACTTTACTGTAGTACAATTTGAGGTACTTATATATTTACTGTAGTACAGTTTGAGGTACTAGTACTTTACTGTAGAGGCAGAACCGGTTATTATCCAACATATATAATATATATCTTCCCCTGAGCATATACGGTATAAAAACACCATTATATAGTCAATATTACTTCTTTTATTACTATTAGTCTGCCAGAGGTGATAAGAAATGATGCCACCACACCACATACTGAAATCAGTCAATCAAGTTTTATTTATAAAGCAGTTTTCTTACAGGTGAGTGAAGTTTAAAGTGCTTCACAGTTGATTGACAAGCTGATAATAAGACAGAACAAGTGATACAATAAAGAAAAGAAGTAAAAATGATGAGAGAAGAAATTAAAAGACAAAAAAGTGAGACCAATGCATGCGAGAGAAAATATGGGTGAAATATTTAGGACATTTTAAAAAATTAGGAAAAAAAAGAATAAGAAAAAAGTTTAATAAAAGTTAGACTAAAATTAGGTTTAAAAAAGAGATAAAAGGAGAAAAGAAGCATGAATAAAATTGATAAAAAGATAAAACCTATGGAATGATTTAATTTAATTTAATTTATTTTTATTATCATTTTTTTAATCTTATTTTTTGTTTTCATTTTCTTTTTTATGTTATTTTATTTAGTTTTATTATATTTATTTTTATTTTATTTTATTTTAACTTTATTATATTTCATTTATTTAATTTATTTATTCTATTTTCATTTTTACTTCATTTATTTTATTTGTATTATTTATTTTTACTTTATTTTATATAGCACTACTAGGCTTCCATACCGGGCAGTCTCTTGCTTGTTTCTAGTCGGAACTATTTTGGTCACGCGCTGTAGGAGCCGGCACAGAAACACAGCTGTTTCCGGTGCCTCTGCAGCTGAAAGTATTTTTTTCCTCTTCTTCTTCTTTTTTTACTTTAACCTCAAAAAAAAAAAAATGAAACCAGTGTCTCCTGACTATGCTCCTGGCGCTTTAACCTGCGCGCGCTGCAGCACGTGACAGGTTTAATGCACTGTTTGATGATCAGCAGCAGCAGCAGCAGCAGCAGAGAAGTGATGCAGATATGAACCATGGTGCCATTAAAGAGGAGGAAAGTGCTCAGCTCTCATACTGGGAACACTGGGAACACTGGGAATGAGTGCAAGTTCCCTGGACTGGTTTTATTCCTGCTGGAGAGAAAGATGGGAACCAGTAGAAGAGTTTTCCTCTCTGAGCTGGGAAAGAAGAAAGGATTCAGAGTGGAGGACGAGTTCAGGTGAGTTATGATAGAAGTATTTATACTTTACTGTAGTACAGTTTGAGGTACTAGTACTTGACTGTAGTACAGTTTGAGGTACTAGTACTTGACTGTAGTACAGTTTGAGGTGCTTGTACTTGACTGTAGTACAGTTTGAGGTACTTGTACATGACTGTAGTACAGTTTGAAGTATTTATACTTTACTGTAGTACAGTTTGAGGTACTTATACTTTACTGTAGTACAATTTGAGGTACTTGTACTTTACTGTAGTACAGTTTGAGGTACTTGTACTTTACTGTAGTACAGTTTGAAGTACTTGTGCTTGACTGTAGTACAGTTTGAGGTACTTGTACTTGACTGTAGTACAGTTTGAGGTACTTATACTTTACTGTAGTACAGTTTGAAGTACTTGTGCTTGACTGTAGTACAGTTTGAGGTACTTGTGCTTGACTGTAGTACAGTTTGAGGTACTTGTACTTTACTGTAGTACAGTTTGAAGTACTTGTGCTTGACTGTAGTACAGTTTGAGGTACTTGTGCTTGACTGTAGTACAGTTTGAGGTACTTGTGCTTGACTGTAGTACAGTTTGAGGTACTTGTACTTTACTGTAGTACAGTTTGAAGTACTTGTGCTTGACTGTAGTACAGTTTGAGGTACTTGTACTTTACTGTAGAGGCAGAACCGGTTATTATCCAACATACAGTTTGAGGTACTTGTACTTAATGAGTTTTTCACTGTAATACTTTAACTACAGTATTATTATTTTTCTCTCTCCTCAGTGAAAGTGTCACTCATGTAATTTCTGAAAACAACTCAGGCGATGAGGTCATCGCTTGGCTGGACTCTCAGGTCAAAGGTCGAGGCCTGGTTCACCTGCTGGACGTCAGCTGGTACACGGAGAGCATGAGAGCCGGACTTCCTGTCGACATTCAGCACAGACATAAACTACAGGTGTGTTCATGTTCAGTCTGATAGCTCAAAGCTACAGGGACACTTGAACTCATCGTCTGGGGGTTTTAGTATGGAGCAAAATTTGGGCCGTTAATAAGAGTTTTGAAACTGAAAGTCCAAGTTTTGATGTTGAATTTTGACAAATACAGCAATGTTTTTGGTTGTTTGAATGTAATTTTGATTCATTTCTGGAATTATTTTGTAATGTATTTTTACTTTTTCTGTTCAGAGTTTCAAATCTCAACCACATAAAAAACTTATTTTACCGAAATAATAAATAAATCATTTATTATTTATTCAGAATAATTCCGGAAATGAATCAAAATTACATTGAAACTGAAAAAAAACCCTAATCTAACTTTTTTTTGTAGTTTTCAAAATTAAATATTAAAACTTAGACTGTCATGATGGCGTGCAGGTGGTCGAGTGGTTAGAGCACATGCCATATACGCAGCCGACCCCGGTTCGAATCCCAATCGGAGGTCCTTTGCTGCATGTCACACACCCCCCCCCATGTTTCCTGTCAGTCTACTGATGAATGAAGGCGTCTATGCCAACAAAATCTTAAAAAACCTTAGACTGTCTGACTTTTTTGAATGAAGAGAACAAATTTAAATAAAGCCAGATTTGACTTCATATTTTGGGAAGACTGTAGAGCAGTTTAATGACTGTGTGAGTTTCAGCAGCAGCAGACAGAAGAAGCAGAGACTGAGACGTTCTCCGTCCCCAGTTACGCCTGTCAGAGGAGAACCACGCTGGAGAACCACAACTCTGTTCTCACTGTACGTCAAACACACATCATTACACACATTATATATATATCCTCCTAGCAGCAGAGAGATGATCTAACAGAGCTTCTCTTCTCTCTCAGGATGCATTGTCTCTTCTCGCTGAAAACGCCGAGCTCAGCGAGGAGGAGGGGCGGAGCGTGGCGTTTCGCCGAGCCGCCGCCGTGTTGAAGTGTCTCCCTGCAGCGGTGACGGACATGACGCAGCTCAGAGGGCTGCCCTGCCTCGGAGACCACTCACTCAGAGTCATCAAGGTGTTTGTTCTTCATGTGGGTTTATTCTGACTGGATTTAAATGAGAGTGAATAAACTTTATTTAAACTTTTACTCCTGCAGGACGTTTTGGAGAACGGAGCCTCCAGCGAAGTCGAAGCTACGAAGAACTCTGAGAGATTTAAAGCTCTGAAGGTGAATTTCTACTCAACATTAACTCACATATATATCAGGGTTGAGATCAGACAAGAAATCATAAGAACAATCTGATTACTTTCATTATCAGTTAATCTGCTTATTTATTTACTCCATTAATTGATTAGTTGTTTGGTCCATAATAAAAAGACCAAGATAGCATCCCAAAATGTCTTTTCCTGTCTCGTCCAACTGTCCAAAATATTCAGTTTACTGTAGAGGAAGAAAAAAAATAAAAAATACATATTTAAGAAGCTGGAAGGAAGGAAGGAAGGAAGAGAGGCAAGACGGGAGGTTAGAAGGAAGGAAGGGAGGGAGGGAGGGAGGAAGGAAGGAAAGGAGGAATAAAGGAGGAAGGAAGGGAGGAAAGAAGGAAGGAAGGAAGAGAAGGAGGAAGGAAAGAAAGAAGGAAGGGAGGAAGGGAGAAAACAAAGAAAGAAGGAAGGGAGGAAGGATGGAAGGAAGGAAAAGAAGGAAAAGATGACGGGAAGGAAAGATGGAAGAAAGTAAAATGGACCAGATGGGACCACTCGAGGGCCGGCCTCATGTTTGACCCTCCTGCACTAAAGCAGAGATTAATCTGCCATTTAAAATATACGCCAACAAAATATTGAAGTAACGTTTCCTTAAAACTGCAGCAAACAGTTTATAAAATATAAACTGAGGTGATAATAAACTGTCAGTAGATTCTCTGCCGTCGTCTTGAAGCTCGTCTTGTTTTCTGTGTTTCAGGTTTTAACGAGTATCTTTGGAGTCGGAGCGAAGACGGCAGATCGCTGGTTCAGAGACGGGATTCAAACCCTGACCCAGCTACGAGGGTCAGGACACACACTCAACCGGGCCCAGCAAGCAGGTAGGTGTGTGTGTGTGTGTGTGTGTGTGTGTGAGTGTGTGTGTGTATGAGTGTGTGGGTGTGAGTGAGTGTGTGTGTGTGTGTGTGTGTGTGTGTGTGTGTGTGTGTGTGTGTGTGTGAGTGTGAGAGTGTGTCTGTGTGTGTGTGTGAGAGTGTGTGTGTGTGTGTCTGTCTGTGTGTGTGTGTGAGTGTGTGTGTGTGTGTCTGTGTGTGAGAGTGTGTGTGTGTGAGAGTGTGAGAGTGTGTCTGCGTGTGTGTGTGTGTGTGTGGGTGTGTGTGTGTCTGTGTGTGAGAGTGTGTCTGTGTGTGAGAGTGTGTCTGTGTGTGAGAGTGTGTCTGTGTGTGAGAGTGTGTGTGTGTGAGTCTGTGAGAGTGTGTGTGTGTGTGTGTGTGTGTGTGTGTCTGTGTGTGAGAGTGTGTGTCTGTGTGTCTCTGTGTCTGTGAGTGTGTGTGAGTGTGTGAGTGTGTGTGTGTGAGTGTGTGTGTATGTGTGAGTGTGAGTGTGAGAGAGAGTGTGAGTGTGAGTGTGTGTGAGTTTGTCTGTCTGTGTGTGTGTGTGTGTGTGTGTGTGAGAGAGAGTGTGTGTGTGTGTCTGTCTGTATGTGTGTGTATATATGTGTGTGTGTGTGTGTGTGTGTGTGTGTGTGTGTGTGTGTGTGTGTGTGTGTGTGTGTGTGTGTGTGTATATAAAGTGTGTATCTGGTCTCAGGTCTGGACCACTATGATGACATCATCCAGCCGGTGAGTAGAGCAGAAGCTGAAGCCGTCAGAGAGATCGTAGAGAGAGCCGTCCTCTCTGTGCTGCCAGGAGCTCAGATCAGTCTGACCGGAGGATTCAGGAGGTACGAACAGGAAGTGATCAACAGGAAGTGATCAACAGGAAGTGATGCTTTATGTTAACCCTAAAACAGACAGCGTGCACCAGGAGATACAGACTCTTTAACCTTCCCCCTAACCTCCCGCGTCCTTCCTCTGTCCTTCCTTCCTTCCTTCCTTCCTTCCTTCATCTGTCCTTCCTTCCATCCTTCCTTCCTTCCTTCCTTCCTCAGATCAAAGTTCAGCTGTCAGGGTAAATGTTCCCTCCTTCTGTCCTTTCCTTCCTTCTTCCTCCCTTCCTTCCCTTCCTCCCTCCTTTCCTTCCTTCTTCCCTCCTTTCCTTCCTTCCTTCCTTCCTCCCTCCTTCCTTTCCTTCCTTCTTCCTCCCTTCCTTCCCTTCCTCCCTCCTTTCCTTCCTTCTTCCCTCCTTTCCTTCCTACCTTCCTTCCTTCCTCCTTCCTTCCTTTCCTTCCTTCTTCCTCCTTTGCTTCCCTTCCTTCCTCCTTTCCTTCCTTCTCCCGTCCTTTCCTTTCTTCCTTCTTTCCTTCATTCCTTCCTTACTTGAGGTGCAAATGACATAACTAGTAAGGTCTGTTTAAGGGTTAAATATTAAAGTCTAAATGACTCTACACTGGTCAGAAAGACAAGATAGAAATGAATCTTGATGTTAAAGCAGCTCGTGACTCTGCTTCCTCTACTGGAGACAAGATACTGACGTGAATCTATCAATTAATAATGTTCTTAATATGTATCTTTTTAAATATTTTTTATTTAACCGTCCATCTCTGCAGAGGAAAGCCGACGGGACACGACGTGGACTTCCTGATAACTCACCCAGAGGAAGGCAGAGAGGAAGGACTGATGAGTAAAGTCGTCTGCTGGTTGGAGACGCAGGTCAATCACACTCAATGATTTATCATTATTTTCCTTCCTTCCTTCCTTCCTTCCTTCCTTCCTTCCTTCCTTCCTTCCTTCTTTCCTTCCATTTGTCCTTCCTTCCTTCCTTCCATTTGTCCTTCCTTCTTTTCCTCCCTCCCTTCCTTCCTTTGTTCCTTCCTTCCTTCCTTCCTTCCTTCCATCTGTCCTTCCTTCCTTCCTTCCTTCCTTCCTTCCTTCCTTCCTTCTCTTCCTTCTTTTCCTTCCTTCCATATTTTTAATGGTTTAATGAGCCCAGTAATCTTGTGATGTGTTGTCATGGCAACCTGTTTAAAATAATCAGGGTCCAAATTTGACCCATTTTGACATTTAAGAGACTTTAAAACATCTTTTATTCTCCCAATTTCTTTCATTTAATCTCCTTTTCTTTTTTCTTTTTTTTTAATATCTTCATTTTTCCAACCCCGGTGTCTCTTTCCTGACTTGGTTTCGTCTCTGCAGGGTTTCCTGTTGTACCAGAAGACTACCAGGAACTCGTACCTGGAGGCGAAGGATGGTCCGGCTCGGCCCGCCTCCAACATGGACCGCTTCGAGAGGTGTTTAACCATCTTCAGGTTGTCCAAGGAGGAGGAGAAGAAGAAGGGAGGAGCAGAACTAACAGAGACACTCACAGAAAACCTCCAGACGGCTCCTTTGTGTAGTTCCAGTCGTGTCCAGCAGGGCGGCGATAGAGAGGAAGGAGGGAAACCGTGGAGAGCAGTGAGAGTCGACCTCGTGGTTTCACCAATCAGCCAGTTTGGTTTCGCTCTGCTCGGCTGGACCGGGTCAAAGGTGAACTCTACTAACTTTTAATTCATTTGTGTATTTGGAAAGAGAGAAAACTGAAGGAAGGAAGGAAAGAAGGAAGAAAGGAAGGAAGGAAGGATGGAAGAAAGGGAAGAAGGAAGAACGGACAGATGGAAGGAAGGAAGGAAAGAAAGGAAAGAAGGAAGGAAAGATAGAAGAAAGGGAAGAAGGAAGAACAGACAGATGGAATGAAGGAGGGATAGATGGAAGGAGGCAAGAAAAGAGGACGGGAGGAAGGATGGAAGGACAAGGAAGAAAGGTAGGAAGGACAGATGGAGGGAAGGAAGGAAGAAAGGAGGGAATGACGGAAGATAGACAGGAACGAGGCAAGAAAAGAGGGATGAAGGAAGGACAGAAGGAGAAGAAAGAGAGTTAGGAGGGAAGGACAGACAAAGAAGAAAGGTAGGAAGGATAGATGCAGGGAAGGAAGGAAGGAAAGACCAGAAGGAAAGAAGGATGGAAAAGAAGGAAGGAGGGGAGAAAGTAAGGACGGAAAGATCTTCTGCCTTTTCAACTGTTCGGAAATGATCATTTAAATCATCTCTCAAGCAAAAAACAGCTTTTTTCTGTTTTATATCTTTATAAACTGGATATATTTAAGTTTTCAGACTGTTGGTTGCATCTGAAGACGTCATTTTGGGCTCTTTTGTTGGAGCTGTGATGGAAACTTCTCACCAAAAAAAAGAACAATGATTTAAAACTGAAGCTTCCTGTTGAATGTTTCCATAAGTGGTTTTAAGACTGTAGAGTTTGAGTTTTAGGTTATGTGGGTGAATGATTCTTAAACTGATTCCATGTTTATCTGCAGCTGTTTGAACGAGAGCTGCGTCGCTGGGCGGGACACGAGAAGTCGATGTCTCTGAGCAGCCACGCTTTATACGATAATAAACAGGTAAACATTTTATTATCTATCAGCTGTTCTGATTTTAAAGACTGTGTAAAGTGAATTCAGACATTTTCTTCTAAACACATTAAATAGGTCATAAATGTATTTCTAAAAAAGGTGTAAAAAGCATTTCAACCATTTAGATTTGAATTGTGGAGCTAGGCTTCACAAACTGTGTTTCAACATTTCTGTGTTCAGGATTTAGTGATTAGCATAAACCCGCCCCTGCTGCTGTAGAGCGCAGCACACACTACTACTACTACAGTCTACAGTTAGCCAGTTAGCTGAGTTAGCCGCCGAGCTAGCTGCTGAGTTAGCTGAGTTAGCCGCCGAGCTAGCTGCTGAGTTAGCCGCTGAGCTAGCAGCAGAAAGCTCTCAGACGTAGCATCCATGTTTCTGGTAGAGGTGGTGACTTTGATTGACAGGTGACACTTGGTAGGGGGCGGGGCTTCAGCGTTTGGGAGCAGAGAAAGAGAGTTTTATACAACTTTGAAGCCTAATTTCATATATTTGGCGATTTTTTTTAATCATTCAAATTTGGCAGGGTGGTTAACAACACACTTTTCTGTGGTATGTCAAACTCAGAACACATATTTATTCTGACTTTACACAGACTTTAAATACAGAATGATTTTAATTCGGTTTGTCTTCATCACAGAGTCGATACCTGAGAGCGACGACAGAGGAGGAGATATTTGCTCATCTCGGTCTGGAGTACGTTCCGCCGTCGGAGAGAAACGCTTAAAGACGAACTTCAGGAAGTAAACGTGCCGTCCTGAGGTTTGTTTCTGGAGACAGAAGAGATAAATTAAAGCTTGAAGCCAAACTGACGACAGGTTTTAATCTAATGTGAAGCTGCTTAAATAACCTGGACCTCAACCTTTGTTACTTTTAAACAAATCTAACAAAAACTGACATAAATAGACACTTGAAAAATGAACTTATTAACTCAATAACTATTAAAAAAAAAAAAGTCCTTTCTCGTTCTGTCTTTTTTTTTTTTTCTTGTGCCAGATTTTTTTTTTTTGTGCCGAGTATGTGCAGAGTATCGTCCATATCGTTGCTTAATATTTTGCATGTTCATATCTTGATATAGATACGATAATCTATCATTCAGCCTTAGTCCAGATCATACTAGCAGTACTTAAAGAGACACAACATTTCCACATGAGCAGCAGCAGCAAGTAAAAGCTCCTGCAAATAATCATAATAATTATAATTATAATAACTTATATAGCAGCTTTTATACAGTGAATGCAGCTCAAAGTGCTTTAGAACAATATTAATTACACACACCAAGTGCTTCATATTAAAAAAAAAGGGGCTTAAACGGAGCAAAAAGCAATGTTTAAATAAGTTAAATAAGACATTTAGCTCCTAATCTGAACTGGAATTATCAGTTTAAAGTGTGAAGTGATTAAATCTGCCGTTATGTGAAGCCGGCCTGCAGGAGACGTTGATAAGAGACGCTGAGAGGAGAACATCATTTGATCAAATCAGACAGCTGAACATGATTTAAAAAAAAAAAAAAAAGAGTTATCATCTGCTAAAATATGTCTTCAGCTTCAGATACAGAGTGATGCATTCAAGGACCGAGGCTCCAGCTTCTGATACAGAGTGATGCATTTAAGGACCGAGGCTCCAGCTTCAGATACAGAGTGATGCATTTAAGGAACCAGGCTCCAGCTTCAGATACAGAGTGATGCATTTAAGGACCGAGGCTCCAGCTTCAGATACAAAGTGATGCATTCAAGGACCGAGGCTCCAGCTTCAGATACAAAGTGATGCATTCAAGGAACAAGGCTTCAGATATAGAGTGATGCATTTAAGGACCGAGGCTCCAGCTTCAGATACAGAGTGATGCATTTATGGACCGAGGCTCCAGCTTCAGATACAGAGTGATGCATTTAAGGACCGAGGCTCCAGCTTCAGATACAGAGTGATGCATTTATGGACCGAGGCTCCAGCTTCAGATACAGAGTGATGCATTTAAGGACCGAGGCTCCAGCTTCAGATACAGAGTGATGCATTTAAGGACTGAGGCTCCAGCTTCAGATACAAAGTGATGCATTCAAGGAACAAGGCTTCAGATATAGAGTGATGCATTTAAGGACCGAGGCTCCAGCTTCAGATACAGAGTGATGCATTTAAGGACCGAGGCTCCAGCTTCAGATACAGAGTGATGCATTCAAGGACCGAGGCTCCAGCTTCAGATACAGAGTGATGCATTCAAGGAACAAGGCTTCAGATACAGACTGATGCATTTAAGGACCGAGGCTCCAGCTTCAGATATAGAGTGATGCATTCAAGGACCGAGGCTCCAGCTTCAGATACAAAGTGATGCATTCAAGGAACAAGGCTTCAGATATAGAGTGATGCATTTAAGGACCGAGGCTCCAGCTTCAGATACAGAGTGATGCATTTAAGGACCGAGGCTCCAGCTTCAGATACAGAGTGATGCATTTAAGGACCGAGGCTTCAGATACAGAGTGATGCATTTAAGGACCGAGGCTCCAGCTTCAGATACAGAGTGATGCATTTAAGGAACCAGTAGAAGTGTCTCCTCTTCCTCTCTGCAGAAACACCTGTGCACCTCTGACCCGTATTCTGTAACGTTCCTCCGGATGTTATCTGTGTGTTTTCTGACATGAGAAACCAGAACACACAAACACACAAACACACAAACACACAGCTGTGCAGAGAAACCACAGAGAACATGTAGGTTTAGGGTTTAGGGTTAATGCAGAGTTACTCAAACACTGAGCTAAAGCACAGCGTAGAGGAACTTTAACGTATGTACAATATTATACTGCTGTTAGATGAGAGGCTTTCAGTAATCTAGTGCACCCTTTAAAAAAGTAGTTTATTCAAGTGTACTATGAGTATACTTATTTTATACTAAAACTGAGGCAGTATACTTGAAGTTGACTTTTTATATACTATATTTTATATACTTAAGAATAGTATAATGAAGTATACTTGGCTCATACTGAAAAGTATAAAGAAAAGTCTAAAGACTAAGAACATTAATACTAAGACTTAAATACTAAAGCTTATACTTTACTTTAGTATACTTTTTATTTCCTTCCTCCCTCCTTTCCTTT
>NC_070596.1:28065957-28163516 GCF_027409825.1 Scomber japonicus | reverse complement strand
ATTCATCTTTTAATGAAGCTTTCAGAGAGCTGAGAGACTTTAATATTCAGTTATTCTGGGTCACATTAGGACACATTAAGAAGTATTTAAGGTGTTTTTACAGCTCTCACATGTAGAAATGAACAATATGTAAGAGTTAAACATGTTAAACTTTATTATTTATGACTTTAAAAGGAAGTAGAGGATCAGAAAGTCATGAGACAGATTTAAATATCGACCATTTCTCGTCTCAGTTTGTGTGTCTCTTCTTAGCTGACACTAAAAAACATTTATTCTGGGTCACATTAAGACAAATTAAGAAGTATTTAAGGTATTTTTACATCTCTCACATGTAAAAATGAACAATATGTAAGAGTTAAACATGTTAAACTTTATATTTATGACTTTAAAAGGAAGTAGGGGGATCAGAAAGTCATCAGACAGATTTAAATATCGACCATTTCTCGCCTCAGTTTGTGTGTTTCTTCTTAGCTGGTGTGCAGATATCCGACCAGACTCCTGTTGTGGTCTGTCGGGGCATGTGTCTCCTCCTTGGGGGGGGTGGGTGGAGGGGAGGAGGGGTGGGGGTTAGGGTGGGGGGGGGTGGAGGTGTGTGTTTGTGTCCATAACAGAGTAGCAAACAGGCCCATTAGAGATGAAAGAGTCTGAATGGATCCAATCAAAGGACGGCTCAGCAGGAGACTGTTACCCCACAGACAGACAGCAAGCAGGCTGGGACTGGGGGGGGGGGGGGGGGCGACACACACACACACACACACACACACACACACACACACACACACACACACACACACTATCAGAGATCTGCCTGGCTGCCTGAGCTTGTCCTCATATGTGTTTCTTATATAAAGTCTAAACAAACGGAGCCAGCTGAGGTGAAGATAACCCCAACCCTCACAGCTACTGAAACACTCATACCTCAACCTTTATTTAAAACTTTATTTAAAACTTTATTTAAATGGTTATTATTATTAGAAGTAGTAGTAGTATTCATAGTAGTAGAAGAAGTATTATTATTATTAGTAGAAGAAGAAGAAGAGCTTCTCTCTGCCTCTCTCCCTCTCTCCCTCTCTGCCTCTCTCTCCCTCTCTCTACCTCTCTCTCTCTCTCGCTCTCCCTCTCTCCCTCTCTGCCTCTCTCTCTCCCTCTGCCCCTCTCTCTCCCTCTCTCCCTCTCTCTCCCTCTCTCTCCCTCTCTGCCCCTCTCTCTCTCCCTCTCTCTCCCTCTCTCTCCCTCTCTCTCCCTCTCTCTGCCCCTCTCTCTCTCCCTCTCTCTCCCTCTCTCTCCCTCTCTGCCCCCTCTCTCTCCCTCTCTCTCTCTCTCACTCTCTCTCTCTCTCTCTCTCTCTCTCCTTCTCTCCCTCTCTCTGTCTCTTTAGCTCCCTCTCTCTCCCTCTCTCTCTCTCTCTCTCTCTCTCTCTCTCTCTCTCTCTCTCCTCTCTCTCTCTCTCTCTCTCCCTCTCTTCCTCTCTCTCTCTCTCTCCTTCTCTGCCCCTCTCTGCCCCTCTCTCTCTCCCTCTCTTTCTCTCTCTCTCTCCCCCTCTCTCTCTCTCTCCCTCTCTCTCTCTCTCCCTCCTCTCTCTCTCCCTCTCTCTCTCTCTGCCCCTCAAGAGGGTTTTTACCTCATGTTTTAATATTTAACATGTTACTGAATACATATATTACTGTTTTTAATTCTTTGAAATCAATATTTTTTATTATATTTAGTAAATAAATCATGATGTGAGCTTAAATGGAGTCACAGCACCAATTAAACCCACTTTATTCATCAAATATCTTTATTTTATATTCTAACATCTACATGAACTAATGAATACATTTTACAATGAGAGATAAATGTTGCTTTATAAGAAATGATCTCCCTTATAAATCATGTCAGTATCCATGACAACACAGTACTTACATTACTTATTACATTTAAAATAGAGTAACTAGTAACATTTTGGGAACATTTATTGATTGATATGTGTCATCTCTCAGTTTAATGATCAATCATTCATTGATGGACTGTGTGGAAATCAGAGTTGAACCAAAGTGACGTCGTGCGTAATGGAGACTCATCTTCTCTGCGGCGCCTTTTAAATCACCTTTTAAAAAAACCCGCTTTCAATACGACAAACACATCGAGGATCAAGTTATAAAAGTAGCTGATAACGAGCTCTGGATGGGTGCTGATCCCAGCTGTGAAGTGGCTCGTGAGTGGAGAGAGAGAGAGAGAGAGAGAGAGACAGTCTGTGAGGAGGGAAAGACGACGGCGCTGTTTGGTGTTTGGTTTGGAGCGCCAATGGGTGCGCGTCTCTGTGTGAGTTTAAAGGATTAATCGGGGGGTCAATCACGAAACAGCCCCCATTGATAAGATAATGATAGAGAGAGAGAGAGAGAGAGAGAGAGAGAGAGAGGGGTGCTTGGGTTTTTTAGAATGGACACGGGGACGCGCAGACGGCTGGCTGGCTGGCTGTCTGTCTGTGCGCGCGCCGGAGAGCAGAGCCGTGGCGCTAATAGCTCATTACGGATACTGAGACACTTCAAAGACGCGCTGCGCTTTGATACCAAACACGCCCAACATGAGACAGCAGCTCATAAAAAAAGCTGTTAATATCTTTGAGGAGGTTGGTGTCAATCCTCCTCAATAAAATATACATTCACATCTTTATTCTGGGAGCTGCTCACGTCAAGCTTTCTGAGGGTTTGTCACTTTTTCTGGTGCGTAAAAGTGAATTTAAGGCAAAGTCACTGCTGCTAAATGACTCATATTTATATATAGTGGTAGAAAAAAAGCTCATTTACTCAATAAATTCAATGGTAAGGTATTTTACTTGATTATTTAAACATGATCCCACTTTATACTTTTACTCCACCACATTTTAAAGGGAAATATTGTCTTTTTTTACTTCCCTATACATTCACCTGACAGCTTAACTTTACAAATGAAGGTTTTTAAAAGCTAAAATGAGCTCTCAGTATAACATAATAAATAAATAATGTGAATAAATAACCTGTTTTCATTTATTATCTTTTAAAACATAATTATTTAATGTTTTTGTGTATTTTTGCTGCCTTATGAAGCACTTTACTGCTTGGATTTAGGAAAAATGCTCTAAAAATAACATTTATTATTATTAATATGATAAAAAAACATTATATAAAATGAGTAAAATTAGACACAACAGCCTGCTAAATTATACCAAAGCATTTATGATATAACTCTGTAATGAAATATATGAAAAATGTAACACTGACTGAGTTTATTTGGTACTAAAACAGTCACAATGTCATCTTATTAAATACAGTATATAGATTTAAATTGTGCCTTATATTAAAATGTAATAATAATATTACAGTATTACTTCTTTACTGACTTGTGACAGAGTATTTATATTAAAGTTAATTTATTTGGATGATCAGATAATCAGAATAGACCCAAAAAATATTGAATTTAATGAGTTTAAAGTCTTAATTTCCTAATTTTTCCTCATTTAACTTCCATACATTTCTACTTCCTGTTCATCTTTTGACATTTAAATAGATGTTTCTGTGATAATTGATCTTAAATATCACCATGGGATCATCTCTTTCTCACAACAATGAAACCAAACTGTAATCCAAACTGAGAGCTGATCAATCAACAACTTCTTTTTCTTTCTTTTCTTTTTTTTTTTAAACCTGATCAGCTGTTATCACATCAGCTGTTTAATCTGGGGATCATCGTCGGGATTATCTTCCTGCTTCTATATGAAACCACTCACTGCTCATTATGCTGCTTATTAAAGGTCCTCAGCTGGGTTTAAAGTCGTTAGCAAACATTTAAAGAGCCAAAAAACTTTGATTAATGGAAAAGAAAAGAGTTTAAACTGTCATGATTATTTTTCTTATTGATTAATTTGAAGAAAAATGTTTAAAAATGTTCATTAAATATGCAGAAATAAAGGAAATATGTCATTTAATGAGTACAGACAGTATTTTATATGTTTAAATTATTGATTCTCTCTCATAGAATTACAATATAAATCCTCTAATCCTTAAATTTAGACTTTATTTAGTACATTTGTAATATTTTGCTATTATTTTAAAGGGTTAATTCACCATTTTTTTACTCAAGTCCAAGTTGTAAGTTTATCTGATGTAAAATAAACTCTTAAAAAGCCTCAATGAGAAGCTCTTTCCCAGTATAGACTCTGTTTTATATGTTTTATTAATCACTCAGTGATTAATTTATTTATTAATGACTCATTGATTGACTTTGGAGAAATAAAAAATAAGCTTCTTTAATAGTTGAACATGCAGTTTGAGTTTAATGCTGGAAGGAAACTCATTTATTCTGCAGGAAACGGTGAAAAATGCTCATTTCATTTTATATTTTACATTTTTTAACCTCCAGAGGAATGCCAACAACTGTCTTATTTAATAGTTTTTAACTAAAATAATAATTAAAGCAGCAAATCCTCACTTTTGCTTTAAAAATGTCAACTTAATCTCTCTATATTTGGGCTTTAAATGATGATTATTTTCATTTTTAATCAATTTATTAGTCAGTTTGTCTATAAAACACCTGAAAATGGTTGAAAAAATGTCATAATTGTTTCTAAAACCTGAAATATCATCCTTAAATGTTTTATTATGGCCTCACCAACACTATTTTTTCCTCATTATTAAAAAATAACTCCAAACTAATCAACTTATTGCTGCAGCTTTAATCAACTTCTCCATTAATATCTCCTCATCTCTTCTCATATGAACTCACTAGATGATTAAAAAGAAGAAAGGAAACTGATTTATTCTGCAGAAAATGTTTAAAAATGTTCATTATATTTTATATTTTACATTTATTAACCTCCAGAGAAATGCCAACAACTGTCTTATTGAATAGTTTTTAACTAAAATAATAATAAAAGCATCAAATCCTAACCCTTGCTTTAAAAATTATGACTTTTTCTCTTTATATTTGTGCTGTAAATGATAATTATTTTCATTTTTGATCAATGTATTAGTGAGTTTATCTATAAAACACCTGGAAATGGTTTAAAAAATGTTTCTAAAACCTGAAATATCATCCTTAAATGTTTTATTTTGGCCTCATTATTAAAAAATAACTCCAAACTAACTGTCTTATTTACTTTAAAAAACATATATATAATAATAAAAGCAGCAAGTCCTCACTTTTCCTTAAAAAAAAACAACTTATTCTCTATATTTGGGCTTTAAATGATAATTATTTTCATTTTTAATCAATTTATTAGTCAGTTTGTCTATAAAACACCTGAAAATGGTTAAAAAAATGTCATAATTGTTTCTAAAACCTGAAATATCATCTTTAAATGTTTTATTTTGGCCTCATTATTAAAAAAATAACTCCAAACTAATCAACTTCTCCATTAATATCTCTTCATCTCTGCTCATATTGCCTCACTAGATGATTAAAAGCTTTAGAGAGATTCTGGACTGGAGACACATGTGGATGTTTTTGGGTCAGAGAGCAGCAGACAGACACTCACACTATGGATGAGAGTCTGAGGTGTGTCTATTATCTGTTTGTGGAGGCAGGAAGGTGAGGAGGAGGAGGGGGGGGAGTGGGGGGGTGGAGGGGTATGGGTAGGGTGGGTGTGGGGTGGGGGGGGTCTCCTCTTCCCAGACTGACTGGAGCCAGTGTGTAACAGCCTCATTGAGACTGAATGAGACGTCTTAATTACTCCAGTTGTGAAAACTAAAAGGAGGGGAAGGTGGGAGAGAGGAGGAGGAGGGGAGGAGGGGAGGAGGGGAGGGGAGGGGAGGATGTGTGCTTTGATCTCAGGCTGAGGCGGTTTGAAAATGAGGAGGGATGCCCCCCTATAAATACAGACACACACACAGCAGAGGGGGGGCAAACACTAACCAGCATCTCAAGGACTCCTGGACTTCAACTCTTTTGGATTTTTTCTCAGTAGGAAACTTTCAGCACTCGTCGATCATGAGAGGACATTTCTCTATCGAGTGGATGGCTCAGAGCAGCCAGCCGGCGGGGACCGAGACCCTCGCAGCCTGTGGGACCACTGCAGAGAGTCTGCCGGGTTTTTACTGCAGGCAGAGAGCAGAGAGCGGAGCGGAGGAGCAGCAGAGACTCTCAGGATCCAGTCTGAACTCTCCACAGCACCAAACCTCCTCCACTAACTCAGGTAAGAACTTTAACTCTACGTATTCACCTTTAATGAGCTTTTTAAACCTCTGATTGCTACTTTTATACTTTAGAAATGAGCATCAGCAGCTTATAAACTGTAATACTTTTAAATGAAGCTGCTCATAAGTGTGTAAATTAATTAAAAAGAGCAATAAAATGCTGCTTACACATGATTTAGAGCTCAAATAAGTCAACCAGTAAAATAATCTGATAATATTTTGGTCATTTTTGAATCAAGAAAGCCAAAAAATCAGCAGTTTCAGCTTCTTAAATAGATAATTTTCCTCTGATTGCTACTTTTTAACTTTAGAAATGTTTATTTTACACATAACGAGCATCATCAGCAGCTTATAAAGTACAATAAAGCTTTTAAATGAAGTTAATCAAAAGTGTGTAAATGAGTTATAAAGAGCTCATTCTTCAACCTGATATTATAATAAAATGCTGCTTACTCATGAATCATGAATTAGAGCTCAAATAAGTCAACTAGGAAAATATTTGGGTCATTTTAGAACAAAAAAGTGCCAAAAAATCAGCAGTTCCAGCTTCTTAAATGTGAAATTTTGCTGATTTTCTGTTACATATGATGGTAAACTTAATATATTTAGAGTTTTGGACACATAAAGGATGTTTTAATGCATGTCCTTTAACTGTGAGAAGTTATAACAAACTTTTTTCACCATTTTCTGACAGTTTATAGACATAGATATAAAATCAGCATTTCCAGCTTCTTAAATCTGAAATGTAGCTATTTTCTGTCATATATACTATATAAACTAAATATATTCTGACTTTATGGCACTAAAAGGATGTTTTAATGCATTTCCTTTGATTGTGGGAAGTTATAACAAACTTTTTGCACTATTTTCTGATAATAAATTCATAGTTTTAGTCATTTTCTAAGTAAAAATGTCAAAAATGAACTAGTTCCAGCTTCTTAAATGTGAAATTTAACTGGCTTTCTTTACCATATATGAAGCTAAACTAAATATTCTTTTTACTTTTAGACACAATAAAGATTGTTAATGCATCTCCTTTAACTAGGGGAAGTTATAATAAACTTTTTTTTGACCATTTTCGGACATTTTATAAACTATAAAATCATTGATGGCAGCAGTAATTATAACTATTTTATTCTACTACATATAATTTCATGGCTCTTACTTGTAATAGAGTATTTTTAAAGTGTGATATTACTCTTATATTAAAAGTACATTTCCTCTCTTCTTCTTCTCTCCAGTAACAGAAGCAGGATTCAGCAGCGGGACAGAAGAAGAAACCTCCGGATACGAGAGTGAAGGGAGTCGCTCTCTTTCCCCCTCTGAGCCTGCAGACTGCGCCTCCTCTTCCTCCTCCTCTTCCTCTTCCTCCTCCTCCTGTTCCTCCTCCTCTCCAGCAGGGCGGCGACCTCGCACAGCCTTCACAGCGGAGCAGATCAGCAGTCTGGAGCGAGCCTTTAAGAGGAACGCTTACCTGGGAACACAAGACAAAGCTGAACTCTGCAAGAAGCTCAACCTGTCCGACAAACAGGTGAGAACATGAAGCTTAGTGTGACTGTCCTTAAAGAGGTCAAAGGTCAAGCTGCATGTGGAGTATACACAAGAAGATCTAGTAATACTACAAAGTAAAAGTCCTGCAGTTAAAGTAGAATAAAGAAATTTTATCAGTAAAAGCATCTAAGGTATAAAGTAAAATAGCTCTTCCTGCTGCTAAATGACTCATATATATTATAATTAGTGCTATAATCAATGCTTTCTTACTCTATAAACTTTATATAATCTTTATTATAACTTCCCACAGTTAGAGGAAATGCATTTAAACATCATTTTTGTCTCCTAAAGTAAAAAAGTATTTAGTTTCCTGTCGTATATGACAAAGAAAATTGACTGTACAGTGGAATGAGTTAAAATAAGAGTAAATGAATGAGTAAATAAGGAAGGAAGGAAGAAGGAAAGGGGGGAGGAAGGAAGGGAGGATAGGAAAGAAGGAAGGAAAGGAAAGGAGGGAGGGAGGAAAGGAAAGAAGGAAGGAAAGGAAGGGAGGGAGCAAAGGAAAGAAGGAAGGAGGGAGGGAGGGAGAAAGGAAAGGAAGAAAGAAGGGAGGAAGGATGGAGGGAAGAAGGAAGGGAGGAAGGTAGGGGTTAGGAAAGAAAGAGACAAGGAGAGAGAGAGGAAGGAAAGGAAGGAAGGAAGGAAGGAGGGAAAGAAACAAAGAAGGAAGGAAGAAAGGGGGATGGAGGAAAGAAGGAAGGAAGGAAGGAACGTAGGAGGAAGGAAGGAAAGAAGGACAGAGGAAAGAAGGAAGGGAGGAAGGTATGGGTTAGGAAAGAAAGAGACAAGGAGGGAAAGAGGAAGGGAAGGAAAGAAGGACAGAAGGAAGGAAGAAAGGGGGATGGAGGAAAGAAGGAAGGAAGGAAGGAACGTAGGAGGGAGGGAGGGAGGAAGGAAGGAAAGAAGGACAGATGAAAGAAGGAAAGAAGGAAGGGAGGAAGGTATGGGTTAGAAAAGAAAGAGACAAGGAGGGAAAGAGGAAGGAAAGGAAGGAAGGAACGAGGGAAGGAAAGAAGGACAGAAGGAAGGAAGAAAGGGGGATGGAGGAAGTAAATAAGGAAATAACATGTATGGTGAACCCTTTTCTAACAGACCCTCCTCTCTTCCTCTTCCTCTTCCTCTCCAGATCAGAAACTGGTTCCAGAACAGGCGGATGAAGCTGAAGCGGACGGTGCAGGACGCGCTCGCTCACGCTTGCCAAGCTAACGTAGCCTCTCAGTTCATGCATTACCCCGAGCTGCAGGCCTACAGGCCGGGACCCTACCCCAGATACCACCCCCACCCCCACCACCACCACCACCCCCACCACCCAGCAGCAGCAGCAGCAGCAGCAATGGCGGCGGCGGGGGCGGGACAGGAAGCTCCATCAGCTACTTCCTACGTTCATCCTCACAGTCTGCAGCAGTACGCCTCCTCCTCTCTGCCCCTGGACTCCTTCTATCAGTACAGCAGCCTGCCAGGAGTCATGCTGCCCCCCCACCCCTCCACCGCCTCCTCCTCCTCCGCCTCCTCCAATCAGCTGACCCACTACCCCACCTACCCTCAATATTACTGACACTGTCACATGACTGTTGGTTGTGATGTTTTATATTTTATAATGAGATTGATTTAACCTTCCTGTCGTCCTCACGGGTTAAGTTGACCCCGTCTGTTTTGACTGTTCCTTCTTTCCTTCTTTCCTTCCCTCCTTCCCTCCTCCCTTCCTTCCTTCCCTCCTTCCTTCCTTCCTTCCTTCCTCCCTTCCGTCTGTCCTTCCTCCCTCGCCCCTTCCTTCCTTTCCTTCCTCTCTCCCTCCATGTCTCTTTCTTTCCTAACCCCTACCTTCCTCCCTTCCTTCTTTCTTCTGTCCTTCTTTCCTTCCTTCCTCCCTCCCTCTCTCCCTCACTCATTCCTCCTTCCTCCCTCCCTCCTTTCCTTCCTTCTTCCTTCCTTCTTCCTTCCTCCTTCCCTCCCTTCCTTCCTTCTTCCTCCCTCCCTCCCTTCCTCCCTTCTTCCTCCCTTCCTTCCTTGACTCGAGGACTTCCCTCCCTCTTTTCCTTTCTCTCTCCCTCTCTCCGTCCTTCTTTCTTTCCTTCCTCCCTCCTTCCCTCCCTTCCCTCCTTTCCTTCCTCCCTTCCTTCCTTGACTCGAGGACAACAGGAGGGTTAAAGGTTTTTGTGGAACAGCATCTCGTCCTAATAGGACTCTGATAGAATAAAATGCTTTATAAGAAAAATAGCACAAAGTTTCATCGTAGATCAAACAGGGTGGTGTGCAATATTCAAATGTGTGTGTGTGTGTGTGTGTGTGTGTGTGTGTGTGTGTGTGTGTGTGTGTGTGTGTGTGTGTGTGCTTGTATAGTTTTAATGTATTTAAATTTGAATTTTTAAGAAATGTTTTATTTGATTTTCTTGTTGTGTTATCACTGTGGAATCAGACTGCTTAAATAAAAATGATGATTATTAAAACTTTACAAATGACCTCATGTTTAATTCACTTAAAGAGCAAACTTCAACTTTTCTTTATGAAAGCATCAAGAACTTCCATATCCAAACCACTGATATAATTATAATACTATCCACCTCAAACACATGCACCGCTAAGCTCATAATTAAACATATGAGATAAGATTTTATATAGAAGATAAGAAGTTCTTAAAATGTTGACTACAGCCCTGCATTTAAATACTTTTCTGATGCTTTCAGGATCATTCATTAAACTCCTGCATCTCTGTTAACAGTGAATCTATCTTTATCATCTTTATCATCACCAGTTAACACATGAACTCTATAATACATACATGCAGGCTCAGGGATTCACTACACAGGACACATAAAGTGGTGAAGAAGCATATTTCAGACTGCTGCTGCTGCTTCACTAACAGCTGAGAGGAAACCTGAACTCTTACCTGAGAGACAACTGAACCTGTACTGCCCTCTGTAGGCAGAGCTGAGTACTGCAGCCATAATATAACAAGTGTATATATGTAGCTGCAGGTGGGATAAATAAGTATAAGTACTGCAGTATTATAGTGATGTAGTATGCAGTATTACAGTAAAAGTACTGCAGTATTATAGTGATGTAGTATGCAGTATTACAGTAAAAGTACTGCAGTATTATAGTGATGTAGTATGCAGTATTACAGTAAAAGTACTGCAGTATTATAGTGATGTAGTATGCAGTATTACAGTAAAAGTACTGCAGTATTATAGTGATGTATGTAGTATTACAGTAAAAGTACTGCAGTATTATAGTGATGTATGTAGTATTACAGTAAAAGTACTGCAGTATTATGAGTGATGTAGTATGCAGTATTACAGTAAAAGTACTGCAGTATTATGAGTGATGTAGTATGCAGTATTACAGTAAAAGTACTGCAGTATTATAGTGATGTAGTATGCAGTATTACAGTAAAAGTACTGCAGTATTATTATATATGACATCATCAGATTATTAATAGTGAAGCAATACTACAGTAAAGAACAAGTATATCTAAATTGTACTTCAGTACTTTACTAAATATACTCAGTTACATGTATCATGTGTAGTTAACAGTGTTATTAGTTATTTATTTCTTGTACTTCTTATTTACATCCTTGTTTTCATCTACTGTAGCATCTTATCTTTCAGGAAGTTGCACAGTCTGTCTCATTGTGCTGCAGTGCAGTAAACGTGACAGTAAACAGTATATTAACAGTATATTCTATTCTGATACCACGCCGCTGAAATATAAATAAATGTTCTGCATTCAAAGTTTTATTTCAGTGAAAGTTTAAATATTAGTAACAGAATATGCTCGTTATGCAGAGTGGCTGCTTTTACATAGTTATAATATTATTAATATGAGATAATTAGCTCTCATATATCAGTGTGTAAATGACATTTTAACATTGCTGCTCGAGGTGGAGATAATTCTACCACTTTATACAGTACTATTTATCATAATGCATCATATGTTTTGTATGTACAGTCTTGATCTGTACAGTCTTACAGCTGTGAGGGAGAATGAATGTGAGTCTATATAAAGTAAACATTATAATTACAGTACGAGAGTAAATTCACTTTTCTCTCAACCAACGCGATCAAAGTGAAATTTCAAAAATTGAAATGTCATATTTCCTGTTGAGCAACACTCTGCTGTTAACTCAAGTGAACAGTTTGTGGACTCATTTAATATTTAGGAGAAATGTTTATGTTATTTTTGTGTGTTTTTGACACCTGTGGTTAAATGTAGGACAATGGAAACTTCACTTCTTTATTTTTGAGGCCAAACATTTCAGTGAACGCTCCGCTCTGGTCAACCTGAACTGAACTGAAAGTAGGTTCAATACTAAAAACAGCAATCATGTCACCAAATGTGTGCATTTATTATAAAATATGATGCATTATTATATGTTTTAGTTATGATTTTAAGCATTAAAACTACCTAATAATAATGATGATAATATTAAACTCACTTAGTCCTTTTTTCCACATGAGTGATTCTACTTTTAATACTATAAGTACATTGTGCTTGAGTTAAATTTGGGATGTAATTAAGTATTTTTCTATGTAATATTGCAATTTTTCCTTAAATGACAGCTTAATATATTCCAAGTGTGTCTTAAACCAGCAGTAATCATTCCTCCTGTTCATACTGACTATTAAAATATCTCCTTCAAATGTGCTTTCAGTGTAAAGTGATGCATTTAAAAGTCTCTGATCAGCTTCTATTGAGCTTCATCAGTGTGAGTTAGTCATATCAAGTGATATCTGACACATTTACAGTCTGTTTAGAATCAGATTCCCTCTTTTTGCTTGTCCCTGTTTCTCTGTTTCTCTGTGGTGTCCGAGCATGTGTGTGCATACAAGGAATTTGACACGAGGAATGTTTAAATGCGGGTAAAACTGTTTCTGTGAGCTATAAACACCTTATAGTTGCAAAGCTGTAAGAGTTAAAAAATTATATATACCAAAAACAAAATCTACCTAAAAATGATCAAAATATACAAAAATAAAGAAGAAAGGTAACCAAAGGTCACCAAACTATTTTGTAAACATTTCCCTGAATTCTTGTCCACAATAACAAGACGAGATTTCAACACATTTCCCAACTGCAGACAATAAAATTAAAAAACATTATGTCATTTTAAAAAGAGAGGAGATTTCACAAGGAGAAGCAAACGGAACCTGACTCTAAGCCAATGGCTGAGCAGAGACAGAACACGTGGGGTGTGACTCAGAACGCTCGGTGACGCGATATGTGTCGGTGAGGGACGAAGAGTGACAGACCAATGAGAACGCCATAACTTCTGAGTGACAGTCACCTTGGCCAATCAGAACGCTCCATGACGCGAATCGTGTCAGCGTGGGACCAAGAGTGACGAAACCAATAGGAACGCCGCAAATTCGGAGTGACAGTCGCTTCGTCCAATCAGAACGCTCGGTGACGCAAAGCGTGTCAACGAGGGACGAAGTGATGGGGGCGAGCTTTTCGGCAGGGTACGCGCACGCAGAAAGGAGCAGTGGGGCAGCAGCAGCAGCAGAAGCCGAGAGTGGAGAGAGAGAGAGCGAGAGAGAGAGAGAGAGAGAGTGAGAGTGAGAGAGAGGAGTTGATGAAGATGGCGGATGGAGACAGCGGGAGTGAGCTCGGTGGTAGCAGCGGGGGAGGAGGAGGTGGAGGTAGCGGCGGAGGTGGAGGAGGAGGAGGAGGAATGGGTGGAGGTGGAGGAGGTGGTGGAGGAGGAGGCGGCGGCGGCGGCGGCTTCCAACACTTCCAGCGTGACCAGGAGACTCAGGAGCTGGCGTCCAAGCGTCTCGACATCCAAAACAAACGCTTCTATCTGGACGTGAAGCAGAACAACAAGGGCCGCTTCATCAAAATCGCCGAGGTGGGTGCGGGAGGCTCCAAAAGCCGGCTCACTCTCTCCCTGTCGGTGGCTGCGGAGTTCCGGGATTACCTCGGCGACTTCATCGAGCACTACGCCCAGCTGGGGCCGAGCAGCCCGGAGCAGATCGCACAGTCGACCGGCGCTCCAGGAGAGGATGCAGGGCCGAGGAGAGCTCTGAAAAGTGAGTTCCTGGTCAGGGAGAACCGTAAGTACTACTTGGACTTGAAGGAGAACCAGCGTGGGAGGTTCCTTCGCATCAGGCAGACGGTCAACAGAGGGCCTGGGTTTGGTGTTGGGGGCCCAGTGGGTGGCATGCTGGCTGGTCAGACCATTGCACTTCCTGCACAGGGGTTAATAGAGTTCAGAGACGCCCTTGCAAAGCTCATAGACGACTACGGAGGAGATGATGATGAGCTGGGTGGCGGTGCGAGCTCTGCAGGAGGAGGAGTGGGTTACAACGAGCTCCCAGAAGGCACCTCCATCATGGTGGACTCCAAGAGGTTCTTCTTCGACGTGGGCTCCAACAAGTATGGGGTGTTCCTGCGGGTGAGCGAGGTCAAGCCCAGCTACAGGAACTCTATCACCATCCCCTTCAAGGCGTGGGGCAAGTTCGGAGGAGCCTTCAGCAGATACGCCGAGGAGATGAAGGAGATCCAGGAGAGGCAGAGGGATAAGATGTACGAGAGGAGAGGAGGAGAGGAGTCAGAGGGGGACGACGTGGATGACGATTGAAGAGGAAGAAGAGGAGGAAAAAGAGGCTATTAAATTAGGATATGCAACATAAAAGGGGGGGGGGGGTGATTTTGCAGAGAAAGTGCATGACAAATCGTGCTGTAATAGCCTACTGAAAAAAGCAAATGTGCAAGAGGGGAAATTATTGGTGTATTATCCTAAAAACAAGAAAAAAGGAAAAAAAAGTTTGTTAGAGGAGAGAGAGAGGGGGGGGGGTAGTGGTTGTGTGTGAATCAGTGAAAATGATTTAAAAGGGGAGAGAAAAAAAAGAAGTGGGTTCAATGTTTAAAAATGAGTTAAAAGATCTCATTAGTTAAGAGAAAAGAGAAAGAAATAGAAATAGAGAGAGAGAAAGAGAGAGAAGGAGAAAACGAGTGCTTTATCGTTAAAATAATTAAGAAGAAGAAAAGAAAAAAGGAAAGAGAGAGAGAGAGAGAGAGAGAGAGTCTTCTAAAACCAGCAGATTGGTTTTTATAACTAGATAAATGAAGCAGATGAATGCTTTCCTATCTGCTACATAGTTTATATTTAAAGAAGTAAAAGGAGGAGTCGAGCTGTTTAAGATGTTTTCCTTGCTGAGTTAAAATAAAAAAAAAGAGACAGAAAGAAAGAAAGAAAGAAAGAAAGAGACAAAAAGAGAGAGAAGGAGAACTAGCATCCGTTGTATTTCCTGTTCCAGTCCAGGTCTCTCCTCCTAGCTAGTGGGATAATTTGTAAGTCGGTGAGATGAATGAACGAGAGGAATATTAACCTTCATGTCGTCCTCCCGTCTGTTTTCACTGTTCCTTCTTTCCCTTCCTTCCTTCCTTCCTTTCCTTCCTCCCTCCTTTCCTTCTTTCTTCCTCCCTTCCTTCCTTGACTTGAGGACAACAGGAGGGTTAAACACACACACATATATATAAATCTAAATATATATGTATTGAGAGAGGGAGAGAGAGATAGAGGGAGAGGGAGAGAGAGAGAGATGGAGGGATAAAGAAAGAAAGCTGGCTGTCACTCTGTTTGCATTTGATGTGGAACAGATGCAGAGCTGTCAAACAACATGGAGCCTCAGCAGCAGCAGCAGCTACAGGCCGTTAATTGAAAAAGATTACCCCAAAAAAAAGAGAGAGAGAGAGAGAGATGGGGGTGAGAGAGAGAGAGGGAGGGAGAGTGAGAGAGAGAGAGAGAGAGAGAGAGAGAGACTTAAAATCGCATTTCAAAATAAAAGCATTTTGACTCCAGTGGTCAATGACAGTGTGTATCAGCTGGGTTTTATGTCATACATACGATCGTGGCGATATCTTTCAACAAAATAAAAGCATAACTTATATTATTAGTGTTATTTTACAGTGATGTCATGCTTCGTCTCCTCACACCAGAGCATCCCTGGTTGTCTGAGGAGCCGAGAGGAAAGGAAGGAAGGAGGGAAGGGAAGGAAAGGAAAGGAGGAGAGGACTGGATTTTATGTGTGTGTGAGTGTGTGTGTGTGTGTGTGTGTGTGTGTGTGTGTGTGTGTGTGTGTGTGTGTGTGTTTTTCTGTGGGGGCAACATACAGATATTTTATGGGACTTTTCCGGTGCTCGTTTTCTTTTTGTTTTTTTTGCCACTTCTGTACTTCTATACTTCCGAGGGTCCAAATATCTGGCGGTTAGTTTTTGGACGGATACACTGACTGACCTTCTTCTTCTAAATATATAAAATGACTCTGCCTCGCTGTGAAGAGTCAGAAACGTCAGTGATGAGTCTTTGATGAGTTTTTTTTTTTTTTTTTTTTTTTTTGGGGACATCATCAACCTGAGCTCTGAGCTGGACGGGACGAACGTCTTTATAATAAAAAACAGCTCGGATCCTTTTTTTTTTTTTTTCAAGTTAAAATCTGGAGACAGAAACTCAGCGATGGATGTTTCTGCTTTTATTTTATTTTATTTTATTTGTTCTTAGTTTTTTTTTTGTCGTTGTTGTTCTTGTTGTTGTTTTCCAAAAAAAAGAAGAAGAAGAAGAAGAGATCTATATTGAAAGGAGATTCTACTTATAGGAAAGATATTACTGAACAAAAACCAGCAAGAAATGAAAAAAAGATATTTTGAAATACTTATTATTAAGATTTAAAAAAAAGAAATTGTATTGTGTAAAAGAATTTCAAAGAATTAAAAAAAATAAAAGATAAAAGGTTAATTTCTTAAAATGAAGTTGTGACTCAAACCTCCCAAATTATTATTATTATTATATTATTATTATTATTTTTGTTTTTTGTTTTTTTTCCTAGAGTGAAAAGTATAACACTTCCTTAATTAAAGCAACTTTAAATGCAATACCAGATGTTGTGACGTTGATGTTTTTAAGTCTCTTTGTTTTATTAATTCAGCTGATTCATCTTTTTTTATTATGTGCATGAAGTCCAAATATGTAGAATAATATACATCACAGGTTCCTGCAACCATCACATCATTAAACCTAAATATATTAAATATATAAAAAACAGCAAATTATCACCTTTAAGAAACAAACTGGAGAATATTTGTGTTTTTTACTTCTACTTGACTGTAGTACAGTTTGAGGTACTTGTACTTTACTGTAGTACAGTTTAAGGTACTTGTACTTTACTGTAGTACAGTTTGAGGTACTTGTACTTTACTGTAGTACAGTTTGAGGTACTTGTACTTTACTGTAGTACAGTTTAAGGTACTTGTACTTTACTGTAGTACAGTTTGAGGTACTTGTACTTTACTGTAGTACAGTTTAAGGTACTTGTACTTTACTGTAGTACAGTTTGAGGTACTTGTACTTTACTGTAGTACAGTTTAAGGTACTTGTACTTTACTGTAGTACAGTTTGAGGTACTTGTACTTTACTGTAGTACAGTTTAAGGTACTTGTACTTTACTGTAGTACAGTTTGAGGTACTTGTACTTGACTGTAGTACAGTTTGAGGTACTAGTACTTGACTGTAGTACAGTTTGAGGTACTTGTACTTTACTGTAGTACAGTTTAAGGTACTTGTACTTTACTGTAGTACAGTTTGAGGTACTTGTACTTTACTGTAGTACAGTTTGAGGTACTTGTACTTTACTGTAGTACAGTTTAAGGTACTTGTACTTTACTGTAGTACAGTTTGAGGTACTTGTACTTTACTGTAGTACAGTTTAAGGTACTTGTACTTTACTGTAGTACAGTTTGAGGTACTTGTACTTGACTGTAGTACAGTTTGAGGTACTAGTACTTGACTGTAGTACAGTTTGAGGTACTTGTACTTTACTGTAGTACAGTTTGAGGTACTTGTACTTGACTGTAGTACAGTTTGAGGTACTAGTACTTGACTGTAGTACAGTTTGAGGTACTTGTACTTTACTGTAGTACAGTTTGAGGTACTTGTACTTGACTGTAGTACAGTTTGAGGTACTTATACTTTACTGTAGTACAGTTTGAGGTACTTGTACTTGACTGTAGTACAGTTTGAGGTACTAGTACTTGACTGTAGTACAGTTTGAGGTACTTGTACTTGACTGTAGTACAGTTTGAGGTACTTGTACTTGACTGTAGTACAGTTTAAGGTACTTGTACTTTACTGTAGTACAGTTTGAGGTACTTGTACTTTACTGTAGTACAGTTTAAGGTACTTGTACTTTACTGTAGTACAGTTTGAGGTACTTGTACTTTACTGTAGTACAGTTTAAGGTACTTGTACTTTACTGTAGTACAGTTTGAGGTACTTGTACTTTACTGTAGTACAGTTTGAGGTACTTGTACTTGACTGTAGTACAGTTTGAGGTACTAGTACTTGACTGTAGTACAGTTTGAGGTACTTGTACTTTACTGTAGTACAGTTTGAGGTACTTGTACTTTACTGTAGTACAGTTTGAGGTACTTGTACTTGACTGTAGTACAGTTTGAGGTACTAGTACTTGACTGTAGTACAGTTTGAGGTACTTGTACTTTACTGTAGTACAGTTTGAGGTACTTATACTTTACTGTAGTACAGTTTGAGGTACTTGTACTTGACTGTAGTACAGTTTGAGGTACTAGTACTTGACTGTAGTACAGTTTGAGGTACTTGTACTTGACTGTAGTACAGTTTGAGGTACTTGTACTTTACTGTAGTACAGTTTGAGGTACTAGTACTTGACTGTAGTACAGTTTGAGGTACTTGTACTTGACTGCAGTACAGTTTGAGGTACTTGTACTTGACTGTAGTACAGTTTGAGGTACTTATACTTTACTGTACAACAGTGCAGGTACTTGTACTTGACTGTAGTATAGTTTGAGGTACTTATACTTTACTGTAGTACAGTTTGAGGTACTTATACTTTACTGTAGTACAGTTTGAGGTACTTGTACTTTACTGTAGTACAGTTAGAGGTACTAGTACTTTACTGTAGTACAGTTTGAGGTACTTGTACTTGACTTGTACTCGACTGTAGTACAGTTTGAGGTACTTGTACTTGACTGTAGTACAGTTTAAGGTACTTGTACTTTACTGTAGTACAGTTTGAGGTACTTGTACTTTACTGTAGTACAGTTTAAGGTACTTGTACTTTACTGTAGTACAGTTTGAGGTACTTGTACTTTACTGTAGTACAGTTAGAGGCTGCCAATTCATTTTCTATTGATCTGTATCTTCTTCTTCATCATCATCATCATCATCATCATCATGTTTATCTCACAGCAGCAAATCATAACCAATATTTTCCAAAGGTTGCGTCATACATTCACATCTAGAGCAGGATTATTCTTGTTTTAAAGCTGCAACTGATGATTTTTAAATATTAATCAGTTTGTTAAATGTCTAAAAATGATGAAAAAAGCTTAAAATCTGCAACCAGCAACATTTTATTAGCTTAAATTTGACATATTTAATATTTTAGCAGGTTGAGCTGATCTTATGAATATTAAATGAAAAGCAGTCCACTTGGTTCCGGAACAGGAAGTGATGTCATGTTATTCCACTTGGTTCCGGAACAGGAAGTGATCATGTTCTTCCACTTGGTTCCGGAACAGGAAGTGATGTCATATTTCTGATGCTGTGTGAGTAGAGAGCATGAGAGAGATGCTAGTTTGTAGTATTTAAGTGATATAATGTGATAAAAATGAGTGATTATACTTATATTAAAATCACTTTATACTCTGATAAGGTTATTCTGTTTGGGTCAATGGTGACCTTTGACCTTTGACCTTTAACCTTTGAGGCTCAAACACATCAAACCCAGAGAGTAATCAGACACTTGCAGAGCTGTGATGATTACAGAAGATTAATTAGCTGCTGTTTTAATATTTACTGCTTCAGCTTCTCAAATATGAATATGATTAAAATAATTTAATGTGTTTTATTAAAATATAACTGATTATATTTGAGTTTCAGACTGTTGCTCAGATGAAAACGTGAAATTGGCTTTTTTTAAACAATTTTCTTACAATTTACAGATGAAATGATGAATGAGTGAATTGATAATGAAAGTAATCATCAGTGTTTTAACCTGAATGCTTTAATCAGTGTGAATATGAAACAGAGAGAATATCTACAGACAGCAGTGTGATGTGACTGAACCTGTAGGAATGAAACAAGCTGATGATCAAAGTTTACTCACAGGAAATGAATTATTAGCAACAAGTAAAAACACTCAAACATCTTCCATCAGCTGATCCAGTTTCTGCTCCTGTTTCAGTTTATTCATCATGATGACGTTAAAACATTTAAAAGCTTTTATACCAAACTCTGTTATTAATATATGAGAGATGAACAGTTACTGTAAGAGTTAAAGTACTTATACTTTACTGTAGTACAGTTTGAGGTACTTGTACTTTACTGCAGTAGAGTTTGAGGTATTTATACTTTACTGTAGTACAGTTTGAAGTACTTGTACTTTACTGTAATACAGTTTGAGGTACTTGTACTTTACTGTAGTACAGTTTGAAGTACTTGTACTTTACTGTAGTACAGTTTGAGGTACTTGTACTTTACTGTAGTACAGTTTGAAGTATTTATACTTGACTGTAGTACAGTTTGAGGTACTTGTACTTGACTGTAGTACAGTTTGAACTACTTGTATTTTACTGTAGTACAGTTTGAAGTATTTATACTTGACTGTAGTACAGTTTAAGGTACTTGTACTTTACTGTAGTACAGTTTGAGGTACTTGTACTTGACTGTAGTACAGTTTAAGGTACTTGTACTTGACTGTAGTACAGTTTGAGGTACTAGTACTTTACTGTAGTACAGTTTAAGGTACTTATACTTGACTGTAGTACAGTTTAAGGTACTTGTACTTGACTGTAGTACAGTTTGAGGTATTTATACTTGACTGTAGTACAGTTTAAGGTACTTGTACTTTACTGTAGTACAGTTTAAGGTACTTATACTTGACTGTAGTACAGTTTGAAGTACTTGTATTTTACTGTAGTACAGTTTGAAGTATTTATACTTGACTGTAGTACAGTTTAAGGTACTTGTACTTTACTGTAGTACAGTTTAAGGTACTTATACTTGACTGTAGTACAGTTTAAGGTACTTGTACTTGACTGTAGTACAGTTTGAGGTACTTGTACTTGATTGCAGTACAGCCCTCACATTTATCTGCTGACCCTTTGGAGGGGCCCCACCCCTAGGTTGGGAACCACTGGACTAAACTAGTTGAAACTATTTAACAGGTTTATGTATCAGAACTTTAATAAATCTTTATAAATCTTTATCTTATCAGTATTTAGTGGTGCTGAAATATAACATCAGCCTTTAAACGCTGCTAAAAAAAGAGTGATTTTATTCTTTTATCTATGAATGAAAAGTTCTTAAAAAACTAGGTCATGGTTGAACCTACAGGCTGACCCCTGAGGAGCATATGCTTTACAGTTGCTCCCTCACACACACACACACACACACACACACACACACACACACACACACACACACACACACACACACACACACACACACACACACACACACACACACACACACACACGCTGTCAGTGACACGGCAGCTGTCTCTAAAAGGTAATAAAGACCATCCTCTAGTTTTGGGCTCCACACGCTGGAATCTGCAGCAGTGCAAAAAAAAAAAAAAAGAAAAAAAGAAATCAGGAGGACGTGCCGCTTAGTCGCGCTCTGCCGCCACCTCGTCCCTCCTCAGCACTCATGAGATGAATGTATTGTGCAGAAATATACAGCTTAACTTGTTTTCTGAGGCTGGTTTGAGGAGCAGAAAGAGGAGGAGGGGGGAGGAGGGGGGAGGGGGGGGGAGGAGGAAGGAGAGACTAGAGGGTAATTTGATTCTCCCTTCTCTCGTCTCCTCCCCTCGTTGCAGCCTCGTCCTGTCTGCTACCTCTTCTTCTCCTCCTCCTCCTCCTCCTCCTCCTCCTCCTCCTCCTCCTCCTCCTGGCTCTGCAGCTTTGGCAGCTGTTAGGCACCCATGCGTTTGCCGTGAGGGTGTGTGTGTGTGTGTGTGTGTGTGTGTGTGTGTGCTGACAGGGCATGCTGGCTATTTTAATGTGGGAGGCCTCGGCAGACTTGACATTCCTGGTCAAGGAGTCAGCTGTGCCATTAGGACCTCATGGCTCCCAGACACACACACACACACACACACACACACACACACAGAGCAGTACAACAGTGTGATTGTGCTGAGATCTGCTCACACACACACACACTAGCTTCCTGCAGTAAGAAACACAGCCAGGTATTAAATTATTAAATCTATAGAGATAATAAGTGTTTTTATTCTTAAAGAGGAAGAGAGAGGAAGCATCGTGTTTCATTCATTCCTTAAAAGCAGCAGCTCCAAAGCTTGAGGAGGGGGGAGGGAGGGAGGGAGGGAGGGGGGGGGGGGGGTACGATCTCCACTAGGGGTCATGAAAGTTTCTCAGCCAGAGTGACGACAGCTGAAACTAAATCTGATGCATTGCAATATTCCTAGATATAATAATCCTTTAAAAAGTTAGTTTGATGTTTTTCTATGTGCACAAAAAAGTCCAACAAATGAGATAAATATACATCACAGACCCAGATTAATATATTCATGATATAAAACAGTAAAAAAAAGAAGCAAATTCTCATTTTTAAGAAGCAGAAACTGGATATTTGTTTGTTTTTTTACGTCATAAATGACCAAAAATATGATAAACCGATGATCAAAACAGCTGCCAATTCATTTTCTATTGATCGGCTAATATCTGTTTCAGCTCTGACACGCGCTAACACACACACACACACACACACACACGAGGTTCCTGTCCCAGAGTGCCGACAGCTGAAACTAAATCTGATGCATTGCAATATTCCTAGAAAATAATCCATTAAAAAGTTTGTCTAATTCGTTAGTTTGAGACAAATTTGCTGCACGACGGCTCAAAAAACACAGTTCACATATCTGAGTTTCATTAAGCTGCATTTCCTCAGTTTAATCTCTGTGTGTTCAGACACATTCAAACCTCTAGGTGTATTTTCTACTTGCAGTAAAGGATCTGAATTGGAGGAAATTTATCGTAAAAAAGGTGTAATTTCCCTCCAAGTGTGTGTGAACAGCCTGGGAAATAAATATTCCAATTTAGGCTTTTACACACGAGTACTTTCACTTTTACTTCTACTTTACACTTCTAACAATAACTATTTTTAATATGAATTAATATATTAGCACATATTATTATTATGTGTGTATCTAAAGCCTGATATGTCTTATTCCTCTGTGGTGGAAATATTTCCTAAAGCATCAACCTCTGCTAAATATAGCTTTGAATAAACGCACGATTCCCTTCTTTGAGTGACGTTAACTAAAAACTACAGCGACCAGCTGTTTTAGGAAATGACTGAACATTTTATTTAACCCTTTACATTCTGTTCTGGGTCAAATGTGACCAATATTTTTACATTCAAGAGCCGTAAAAACACCACATACACATTTAATTTAGCTCGACTTTCCCTAAATGTGACCCACAGTTTACAAACATGGAAATAAAAAGGAATATTTGATGTGCTGATACACAAATGTTTTAACCCTACTGTTGTCCGCGAGTCAAGGAAGGAAGGGAGGAAGGAAGAATAGAAGGAAAGGAGGGAAGAAGGAAGGAAGGACAGGAGGAAGGAAGGAAGGAAGGAAGGAAGGGAGAAGGAAGGAAAGGAGGGAGGAAGGAAGGAGGGAAGGAAAGAAAGAAGGAAGGAAGGAAGGAAGGGGGGAAGGAAGGGGGGAAGAAGGAAGGAAGGAAGGACAGGAGGAAGGGAGGAAGGGGGAAAGAGAGAAGGAGGGAGGAAAGAAGGGGGAAGAAGGAAGGAAGGAAGGACAGGAGGAAGGAAGAAGGAAGGAAGGGAAGGAGGGAGGTAGGGGGGGAAAGAGAGAAGGAGGGAGGAAAGAAGGAAGGAATGAATGAATGAAGGAAGGAAGGAAGGAAAGAAGGACAGAGGAAAGAAAGAAGGAAGGAAGAAAGGGGGATAGGGGGATAGAGGAAGGAAATAAGGAAGGGAGGAAGGAAAGAAGGAAGGAGGGAAGTAAAGAAGATGGGAGGAAAGAAGGAACAGTCAAAACAGACGGGGTCAAAGGTTAAAAGGTTAAAAGGACATCTCTACAGTACAAATGAAAGATTAAAATGTAAAGTGCTTTAAAAGAGCTCAGTCATAATAACCACAGAAGAAGAAGAAGAGAAGAGTTTTTAAGCCGGACACAAGAAGGAAGGAAGGAAGGAAGGAAAGAAGGGAAGAAAGAAGGAAGGAGGGAGGGAGGGAGAAAGGAAAAGAGGAAGGGAGAAAGGAAGGAAAGAAGGACAGAGGAAAGAAGGAAGGAGGGAAGAAAGGGGATAGGGGGATGGAGGAAGGAAATAAGGAAGGAAGGAAGTAAAGAAGATGGGAGGGAGGAAGGAAGGACAGAAGGAAGGAGGGAAGTAAAGAAGATGGGAGGGAGGAAGGAAGGACAGAAGGAAGGAGGGAAGTAAAGAAGGAAGGGAGGAAAGAAGGAAGGAAGGAGGGAAGTAAAGAAGAAGGGAGGAAAGAAGGAACAGTCAAAACAGACAGGGTCAAAGGTTAAAAGGTTAAAAGGACATCACAACAGTACAAATGAAAGATTAAAATGTAAAGTGCTTTAAAAGAGCTCAGTCATAATAACCACAGAAGAAGAAGAAAAGAGTTTTTAAACCGGACAGATGAAGGTGTGGTGTGTTTCTTCTTCTAAACCTGATTAAAGTCCAACTGGGACTGAAACATTATCTCAGTGGAGGAATGTGTGGTTTGGAGTTTTCCAGCTTTGTTCGTGTGATGTTTGTTCCTTCCTTCCTTTCTTTCTTAGTCATCATAAAAATAACCATTCAATCTGAGTCATAGTCACCACAGGTCTATTGATCATGTGACTCACCACCATAGACTGTATAAAAGAAATGGACGTAACATCCGTGACGTCACCCATTGGTTTGTGGACTGCTGCTCGGAAGCCAATAGTTTCGAATCTAGGCAGCGCCATCTTGAAAATTTCAGATGCATGCTGGGAAAAAAAGAACACGGATTCTACTTATATGGGTATGAGGCGGAGTCATGGACGGACGTATGGGCGGGACCAACGGCGGATCAGGGAGGTTGCTATGGTTGCGAGGGCTGGATCTCGAGGACATTGGTCAATCAACCTGTCAATCAGGACGTAGCCACGCCCTAATGCATACCCTGCTTTATCGTCACATATAAAATCAGGGAGGCCAAAATGTCCCAAATGAACATCATACTGCATTGAAGAAGGCTTTAAACTAGCGATTGAGACCATAAACACATTTTGAAAACGTTTACTGAGGTTAGAAATCAAGTGAGAAGTTGGTGAATTCTCCATTGACTTGTATAGAGACAGTCGCCCCCTGGTGGCCTTTTGATAGAATGCAGCTCTAAGTTACTTCCTGGTTGGCCTCATTTCAGAGGACAGGAACTCTCCGCCTGCTCACCACAGGTCTATTGATCACGTGACTCGCCACAGGCCTGCAGAGAGCTGGAGCCTGAGTTACAGTGTGTTCATCATCAAAGACACCAAAGACTGTATGTGTGTGACTAATTAATGAGCCGTGATGAGTACAGAGAGGAAATCTTCACTTCCTGTAATCCCTTGGTGATGACTTCATTATTCAAGATGCACATTTTAGTTCATCTATGAAAAAATCTGCCTGTAAAACTTAAAAGTATTAAAGGATCAGAGCGGCTAGCGTGTGTGTTTATGTCACTGTCAACTGCTTTCTCTATAAAGGACCATTGGTTAATCTTCCTTCCTTCCTTCCTTCCTTCCTCCTTTCCTTCCTTCTTTCCTTGCTTCTCCCTCCCTTCCTTCCTCCGTCCTTTCCTTCCTTCCTTCTTCCTCCCTCCTTCCTTCTTCCTTCCTTCCTCCTTTCTTTCCTTCTTGGTCCCTCCTGCTTTTAAAGGCTATCAACTATAACTAAGTAACTTTCTGAGCTTAACAGGATTACAGTTACATTTATTGAGTATATTCTCTGATAGGATGCAGTGTTCTGGTTTCTCTTCTTCTCCTCTCATCATCATCTCCCCACCTGCACCTCATCTCCTCATTAGTCACATTGCACATTTTAGTTCATCTATGAAAAAATCTGCCTGTAAAACTTAAAAGTATTAAAGGATCAGAGCGGCTAGCGTGTGTGTTTATGTCACTGTCAACTGCTTTCTCTATAATGGCCCATTGGTTAATCTTCCTTCCTTCCTTCCTCCTTTCCTTCCTTCTTTCCTTGCTTCTCCCTCCCTTCGTTCCTCCCTCCTTTCCTTCCTTCCTCCCTCCCTCCTCTCCTTTCTTCCTTCTTCCTCCCTCCTTTCCTCCCTCCTTTCTTTCCTTGCTTCTCCCTCCCTTCCTTCCTCCCTCCTTTCCTTCCTTCCTCCCTCCCTCCTTTCCTTCCTTCCTCCCTCCCTCCTCTCCTTTTCTTCCTTCTTCCTCCCTCCTTTCCTCCCTCCTTTCTTTCCTTGCTTCTCCCTCCCTCCCTACCTTCCCTCCTGCCTTCCTTCCTTACTTTTTCCTCCCTTCCTCCCCCGTCCTTCCTTCTTCCTCCCTCCCTTCCTTTCTCCTTCCCTTCCTTCCTTCCTTCCTTCCTTCCTTCCTTCCTTCCTTCCTTCCTTCCTCCCTCCCTCCCACCTTCCTTCCTTCTTTCCTTCCCTCCCTCCTTCCTTTCTTCCTCCCTCTCTTCCTTCCCTCCCTCCTACCTTCCTTCCTCCCTCCCTGTTTCCTTCATTCTTCCTCCCTTCCTTCCTTCCTTCCTTCTCCTTTCCTTCCTTCTTTCTGCCTTCCTCCCTTCTTTCCTTGACTCAAGGACAACAGGAGGGTTAATGATTTTAAAGAAAATCATTATTTTATGCTGCAATCTTATATTTAAAGCTCTATTCTAGTATTTCATTTCTCTCTCTTTCTATTTTTCTGTACTTTGTTGTCTGTTTTTTTTTTTTTTTTTACTATAATTGGGTTTTATTTATATTTCTCAAATTGTATGATTTTATGTTCTTTATTTCCATTTCTTACTGTTAAATGTTTGTGTATGAAATGCTCTATATAAATAAATCTGCCTTGCTTTGTCTTACTCCGAGTCTGATTGGCTGCGTGATGACCATCCATTCCTCCTGGACTGATTAAACATCTTGAAGTGATTAATGACTCAAGTGGAATACAACAGAAGATGCAATCAGAGAGACATTAATCACACAGAGAGAGAGAGAGAGAGAACTAAGGTCATGAATATTGATCAAAACACACAGTTGGAAGTACTGTTGTTGCAAAAATACAATAAATTAAAAACCGTATGACTCAACAGGCAAAAAGTAAATAGTTGCTTTCATTATCAGCTCTGTTAAAGCTTCCTTTAACCTTCCTGTCGTCCTCCCGGGTCAAAGTGACCCCGTCTGTTTTGACTGTTCCTTCCTTCCTTCCTTCCTCCTTTCCTTCCTCCCTTCTTTCCTCCGTCCTTCCTTCCTCCCTCCCTCCTTCTTTCCTCTATCCTTCTTGCCTTCCTTTTTCCCTCCTTCTCTTTCTTTCTGTCTTTCCTCTCCCCTACCTTCCTTCCTTCTTTCCTCCATCCTTCCTTCCTCTGTCCTTCCTTCCTTTCCTACCTCCTCTCCTTCTTCCTCCCTTCCTTCCTTCCTTCTTTTTTCCTCCCCTTTACGTCCTTCTTCCTCCCTCCTTTCCTTCTTCCTCCCTCCCTTCCTTCCTTCCTTCCTCCTTTCCTTCCTTCCTCCATTCCCCTTCCTTCCTTCCTTCCTTCTTCCTTCCTTCCTTCCTTCCTTCCTTCCTTTCCTTCCTTCCTTCTTCCTCCCTCCTAAAACCTATTTTATTTGGACTTTTTTGGTCTTTTGGACTCACCTTTATACATTTATAGATACAGTACGGCTGGGCAATAAATCAATATTATATTAACCACTTAACACACGCCCCTATTTTTTATGTTGTTAGCCTAAACGACATGCCCAAGTTGTGAGCAGCACAGATCCCACATAGTTTGAGACTCAGAGATGTGTCTGGTATCATTGGAAAGGAAACACTCTCAGGATTCTTGTAAAAGTGTCTGTGTGATTCTGTGACTTACTGACAAAGAGTGGCAGAGGTTACAATGATGGGGTTGTTTCCTCGCCCATAGGTTTGCCTTTACAATGACATGTGTACAGACATTCAGGGACCTCTCAGCAGGATATAGACACAATGAGGCCACAGCCACAGGTCTTGGCTTCATGCAGTCCAAATTTGGAGTCAAAAGACCAAAAGATGAATTTTTCAGAGTTATTTTTCAACAGGTATGTCCATGCGTTTTCCTCAGGTCCTTTTTGGAGACTCCAAATGGACACTTGGTTACCAAAGCTGTATAACCACAATCAAACACCTATAACTTCACATCCTCTTTGCCTACAATCAAAATCTTGGTCTCTAATGAAAGCTGACCATGTTATTATTATTATTATTATTATTATTATTAAATATTATATTATTATATATAACCATATTTTTTTTGTTTGGCCATATCTATCTATCTATCTATCTATCTATCTATCTATCTATCTATCCATCCATCTATCTACCTATCTAACTGACTGACTATCTATCTATCTATCTATCTATCTATCTATCTGTTTATTTTGTTATAAGTCATATGTCAAGTCGAAGAAGAACCAACCGTGTACCAAAATGCCGTGTGCGTAATGATATATGGTTCAACTCTTTTACGCACAGGGCGCACGCCGGTTACGCTTGGAGTTTGTTTATGGACAGCCAAACGTAATAGCTTAGTGTCATACACCGTTGGAAACCTCTGAATATTGGCTAAAAGGTTATCAACTTCATTTCACCGAATATTTCCATAGGCTAGAACAGCTGTCAATCAAAGTCATGTCGTCATTGTCGTCGGTCACATGTCCTTATTGGCTTTGGAGACATGTACTGCCTAATCCTAAACACCGATTGGCTTGTGTGTGGTGTCGTCAGAAGCAGGAGAGGCTCGCGGTCGTAAACATCTAGTCACGTGTACTCTGAGATGGACGCGCAGGTCAGGAAATGACGTAAACGGACCGTATGTGTTTTGTTATTTGTGTCATTACATTACGTGTTGGACTAAATACATGTTGACATATTGAGGAAAGTAGTCCGGTTTTATGGAAACGGATTTCATATTTCACAAGAATGGATACTTGGCGAGCTGCACAGAAAGTCCTGAGTCATAAGATGATCGTTGTGGATAAAGGGAAGACTTTGAAGGTATGTAGGCATTATAGCTTTTCTTACTTAGCTGAGGGGCTAGCCGAGCTAATCGCTAATACTATTACGGCTGTGAGCAACCATATAAGTCGTGAGTGGTCTTGAATGAATCGGGACAATCTAAGCTTTCTAACAATGTACGGCATGAATATATATGTTTAAGGGTTGGTGTTTAAAACATTCGGAAGAACGTGTGGCTACCTCCTAACATCCGTCCCGTCCCGTGAACGGAACAGCGTGCGTTAAGAGGTTAATATTGTGATATTTTATAGCCTATATATCGTGTTAGATTTTGAATATCGTAATATCATGACATGCAATAAGTGTCTTTTCCTGCTTTTAAAGGCTGAATTACAGTAACAGTGTAACTTTCTGTGCTTTACAGGATTACAGTTACATTTATTGATTATAGTCTTGGATAGGATGCAGTGTTCTGGTTTCTCTTCTTCTTCTCGCTCATCTCCCCACCTGCACCTCATCTCCTCATTAGTCCAGTTTGTATTTTAGTCCTGTATTTCACTCCAGTCTGGTTGGATCATTTGTTCTGTTCAGCTTCGCCTCCACAGTTCCTTTTTTTTTCCTCCTGCCATGTTTATATGAAAAACACACAGGCAGACAACTCAAAGAATAATCACTAAATGTGTTAAATGATGTCATGTTTTTTGAGTGCGAGAACAGCTCATGTCATGTCTGTGGAAAGAAACCATCACAGCCCCGCCACCGCCGCGCATGCTCTGAAGAGGAACTGAACTACAGCACTTCCATTAACGAGGCCCTCTGTGCATATTTAAGTAGAATCAGTGCATGTAATGTTGCACAGTTACAAGACAACTTCATTTCTGCAGCACAGAGGTGAGAGCATGAGACCAGACAGCAACACGAATTCCTCCACATGAGCTGCTGCTAACATTCAAATATCATGTTTAGTACAATATTGACAGATGCAATGCAAATCTTACAGATAATTGAAGAGGAAGATGCAAATTAACTACTTCTATCTATCCTCTAGTGTTATGCCCCCTACCTGCAACCTGTGTCATATCAAATTATTCATAATTAACCCTCTATGTTGTCCTCCCGGGTCAAATTGACCCCGTCTCTCTTTTGACTGTTCCCTCTTTTCTTCCTTCTTCCCTGTTTCTTTAATTTCTCCTTCCTTCTTCCCCTCCTCAACTCTGCCTTTGCTCCCTCCTCTTTCCATCCTTCCTTGCTTCTTCCATTCCCCTTTCTTCCTTCCTTCTGTCCACCCTTCCTCCCTCCCTCCCTCCTTCTTTCCACCCCCACTTCTTTCTTTCCTCTGTCCTCTTTTCCTTCCTTCCTACCTTCCTCTTTTCCTTTCTCCCTCCCTCCCTCCCTCCTTCCTTCCTTCCTTCCTCCCTCCCCCTCCCTCCTTCTTTCCTCCCCCACTTCTTTCTTTCCTCTGTCCTTCTTTCCCTCCTTCCTCCCTCCCTCCTACCTTCCTTCCTTCTTACCTCTGTCCTTCCTTCCTTCTTTTACATCCTCCCTTCCCTCTTTCCTTGATTCCTTCTTTCCTCCTTCCTCCCTCCCTCCTTTCCTTCCTTCCTTCCTTCCTTCTTCCTCCCTTCCATCCTTCCTTCCTTCTTCCTCCCTTCCATCCTTCCTTGACCTGAGGACAACAGGAGGGTTAAAGGAGCTTTTTCTGGTTTCTGCCCAGAGACTGAAGAGTCAGTCATCGTCGTCTTTGTATCCGACCACAAAGCGCCTCTTTTCCTTTCCTCTTTTAACCCCCCCCCCCCCCCCCGCCCCCCATCACATAGTCATCCACGTTTTTTACTGCTGACTCCGCAGCCAAATTCAAGTGATGCTTTTTCCAATTGGTCTTTTCCCCCCATTACAACATCTCCACACAGTCCAGATGAACCATTAACCTCTTTTAACAGTCACTGTATTTCCATTGCTACTCAAACACCCTCCTCTGGCTAAAGGATCACACTCCATCACTGAAACGACATCGCAGACCATCGGAAAGCAAATGGAAGCTAACTAAGTCTCCAGATACTCACTTAACCCTCCTGTTGTCCTCGAGTCAAGGATGGAAAGGAGGAAGGAAGCAAGGAAAAGAAAGAAGGAAGGGAGGAACGAAAGGAAGGAAGGACGGAGGAAAGAAGGAAGGAGGGAGGCAGGGAGGCAGGGAGAAAGGAAAAGAGGAAGCAAGGAAAGAAGGTAGGAAGGTAGGGGTGAGGAAATAAAGGTTGAAGGAGGGATGGAGGAAGGAAGGGAGGAAAGAAGGAGGAAGGAAGGGGGAGGAAAGAAGGAAGGAGGGAGGCAGGGAGAAAGGAAAAGAGGAAGGAAGGAACGAAGGAAGGAAGGGGTGAGGAAAGAAAGGTTGAAGGAGGGATGGAGGAAGGAAGGAAAGAAGGTAGGGGAGGAAAGAGAGTGAGGAAGGAAGAAAGGAAGGAAGGAAAGAAAGAAGGAGGGACGGAGGAAAGAAGGTAGGGGGAGGAAAGAGAGTGAGGAAGGAAGGAAGGAAGGAAAGAAGGAAGGAAAGAAGGAGGGACGGAGGAAAGCAGGACAGAAGGACGGAAGAAAGGGGGATGGTGAAGGAAAGAAGGAAGGGAGGAAGAGAGGAAGGAAGGAACAGTCATAACAGACGGGGTCAATTTGGGAGGACGACACAAAGGTTAAGGAATGTATGAGATCAATAAAAAATGAAAGATAAGCATATTTTTCTGACATAATATCCAAAAACAATCACAACCCCGGCTCTTATTCTATGACATCACTTCTGCCCTCAGTGGTCCATTCAGTACTGCTCATTATATTGGGAGGATTGAAAGCATTAGGTCTCTAATTTCACTTGACCAACAACATCTACCCATCTCCTCAGGACCATATAAAGTAATTCCTCAGATTAAATCTTCTACCTGTGTTTAGATATTATCCTTAATAAGAGATATCACCCTCTTGTTGGTCGTCTTATTCTTTTAATTGACAGTTCTCTAACTCGATAATTGAAGACCAATTATCAAATTTCTATCTAAGCTGCTTGAGAAAGTTATTTTAACTCAATATCTTTTATCACTAGGAATGAAACTTAATATAGTAATGATATGTAATAGTTTTCCGTCCAGTTTTGGAGCTTAGTACAGCACAGAGACAGCTCTCATGAAGGTTTCTAATAGGGCTGGGTATCATTAAAAAAATTATTACGCCATCAGTACCAAACCAAGTCCCCTTTAAAGTCATACTGATACCAACTACCACCTGAGTACTTCATTAGATACCCATCAAGTGAATAGAAGCATTAAATTGCATAAAATGACACCACTTTTTACACAAATGCATTTTGAAAGTCTTCAATTTCTTAATAAATACAAAATGCTTGAAACGTGGTCATGTTGATAGGCTGTGAGTAAGTCCATACAAATAGTGATATTTTCTAGCTCTGGATGCTAAAAGATCGATTGCAGATATCATTTGACGGGAGACGTTTTGATACTACTTGGCATCAATTTATTTCAGTCAATACCTTTTAAAGGTATGGAGTAGCAATACCCAGCCCTAGTTTCTAATGATCTACTTCTAACTGCTGATACATAACTGCAGAGTCATGCTGCTTTTAGATTTGAGTATTGCCTTTTAAGAGCACCTTAAGACCAACCCAAGGCTTTACCATCTACTTCGTTCATACAATCAATCAATCAGTCTTTATTTGTATAGCGCCAAATCACAACAAAGTAATCTCAAGGCAGTTTCCACATAGAGCAGGTCTAACCCGAACTCTTCAGGTTTTAACTTTAAAGAGACCCAACTTTCCCACATGAGACACAGTGGAGAGAAAAAACTACCTTTTAACAGGAATTACCCTCAGAACCAGACTCAGAGTGGGAGAACATCAACTGACAGGTTGGATTAGAGAAGAGAGAAAGGAAGGAGAGAGGAGAGAGAGGAAGGAGAGGAGGGAGAGGAAGGAGAGGAGAGAGAGGAGAGAGAGAGGAAGGAGAGGAGAGAGAGAGAGGAAGGAGAGGAGAGAGAGAGGAAGAGGAGGAGAGAGAGAGTGGAAGGAGAGGAGCGAGAGGAAGGAGAGGAGAGAGAGGAAGGAGAGGAGGAGAGAGAGGAAGGAGAGGAGAGAGAGGAAGGAGAGAGAGGAAGGAGAGGAGAGAGAGGAGAGAGAGGAAGGAGAGGAGAGAGAGGAAGGAGAGAGAGGAAGGAGAGGAGAGAGAGGAAGAGGAGGAGAGAGAGGAAGGAGAGGAAGGAGAGAGAGAAGCACATTGAAGGTCCGGGACTGGAATCTGTCATCCGGACGTCTACAGGCCCAGATTACCTGTGAGACCAGAAAGCACAGACAACTCCGGGGAAATACCTCTTCAATACAATCTTTTCTGGTGTAATGGCAATCTCCTGATCCTCTGTTGCTCATTTTAATTGTGGTGTTCCTCAAAGCTCTATCTTGGGCCCACTGCTGTTTTCATTTTATATGTTTCCTCTCAGCCAGATCATTCAGAACCAAAGTATCTCCCACCGCCGTTATGCAGATGACACGCTGTTATATGTCCCTGTTTAACCTACCTGTTGTCCTCAAGTCAAGGAAGGAAAGGAGGGAGGAAGAAGGAAGGAAAGGAGGGAGGAAGGAAGGAGGGAGGGAGGGAGGAAGAAGGAAGGAAGGAAAGGAGGGGAGGAAGAAGGAAGGAAGGAAAGGAGGGAAGGAAGGAAGGAAGGAAGGATGAGGTAAGGAAGGAAAGGAGGGAGGAAGAAGGAAGGAAAGGAGGGAGGGAGGGAGGGAGGGAAGGAGGAAGGAAGAAGGAAGGAAAGGAGGAAGGAAGGAAGAAGGAAGGAAAGGAGGGAGGAAGGAAGGAAAGGAGGAAGGAAAGAGGGAGGGAGGAAGAAGGAAGGAAAGGAGGGAGGGAGGGAGGGAGGAAGAAGGAAGGAAGAAGGAAGGAAAGGAGGGAGGGAGGGAAGGAAGAAAGAAGGAAGGGAGGACGGAAGGAAGGAAGGAAGGAAGGAAGGAGGTAAGGAAGGAAAGGAGGGAGGAAGAAGGAAAGAAGAAGGAAGAAGGAAGGAAAGGATGGAGGGAGGGAAGGAGGAAGGAAGGAAGGAAGGAAGGGAGGACGAAAGGAAGGAAGGAAGGAAGGAAGGAGGTAAGGAAGGAAAGGAGGGAGGGAGGAAGGAAAGAAGGAACAAGTCAAAACAGACGGGGTCAATTTGACCCAGGAGGACAACCCCAGCAGCCTTGATCATCTGTTTGTCTGCCTCAGTGATGCTAAAAGTTTTTCAAATCCAACAATGATCATTTTGAGGTCATGGTCGTTAGTCCCACCAAATTAAAGCAGATCTCAGTTTTGATGATCAAGCAAAAAAAATATTGTCTAGTCATGCTTTTTATCAGTTCACAAAGATGTCAAAGCAGGTCATTACTGTCTCCTCCTGATTTACATAAAGTCATACATGCATTTATTTTCTCTCACCTTGAGAAGTGCAATGTATTTTACTCTGGGTTTGGGTTCCTTCTTTCCTTCCTCCATTCCCCTTCCTTCCTTCCTTCCTTCCTTCCTTCCTCTCTCTTTCCTCCCTTCCTTCCTCCATCCCCCTTCCTTCCTTCGTCCCTTCCTTCCTTCCTCTCTCTTTCCTCCCTTCCTTCCTTCCTTCCTTCCTTCCTTCCTCTCTTTCCTCCCTTCCTTCTTTCCTTCCTCCATTCCCCTTTCTTCCTTCCTTCTGTCCACCCTTCCTTCCTCCCTCCCTCCTTCCCTCCTCCCCCCCTCCCTCCTTCTTTCCTCCCCCACTTCTTTCTTTCCTCTGTCCTTCTTTCCTTCCTTCCTTCCTTTTCCTTTCTCGCTCCCTCCCTCCGTTCTTCTTTCCTCCCTCCCTCCTACCTTCCTTCCTTCCTTCTTTCCTCCATCCATCCATCCTTCCTCCAACTGTGACGCTGCTTTAACTGGCACAAAGAGATGTGAACATATTACTCCGGTTCGTGCCAACTTACACTTTGGCAGCTTGATACATTCTGCATTGATTTTAAAAGTCTACTTATCACTTTTAAAGCATTAAATGGCCTTGCTCCAAATTACATCCAAGGACTTATTGACCCCAAAGGTAGGAAGGAAGGAGGGAAGGAAGGTAGGAAAGGAGGGAGGGAAGGAAGGAAGGTAGGAAGGAAGGAGGGACGGAAGGTAGGCAGGAAGGAAGGAAGGAAGGAAGGAAGAGTCAAAACAGATGGGTCAATTTGACCCGGGAGCATAACAGGAGGGTTAATGTTAGAGCCTCTAAACTGTGAAACAGTCTCAAGATCACACAGGCAACATTTATTGAAACATTTTGTATTGGAAAGCTTTTATTAATGTTTTATATGTTACAATCTTCAATTTTGTGTAACACAGATGGAAAGAAATGAACTTTATGAAAAGGAGATGCATCTTTCCACCATCCTTTTTAATGCATGGCTGAAGTGCAAATGAATAAATCATGACGTACATGTGAACTGAAGAGATGAAAATGTAGCAGCAGATGTGTGGAGTGATGAGTCGACTGTATAACGTTCCTCAAATTAATAAATTAAACAAACAGAAATGTCATATTTCCGTCATGATTTCTACATGGTTTCTCATCTTTTGAGCTCTCTTAACCCTTAAACAGACCTTACTAGTTATGTCATTTGCACCTCAAGTAAGGAAGGAATGAAGGAAAGAAGGAAGGAAGGAAAGGACGGAAGAAGGAAGGAAAGGAGGAAGGAAGGGAAGCAAGGGAGGAGGAAGGAAGGAAAGGAAGGAGGGAGGAAGGAAGGAAGGTAGGAAGGAAAGGAGGGAGGAAGGGAAGGAAGGGAGGAAGAAGGAAGGAAAGGAGGAAGAAGGAAGGAAAGGAAGGAGGGAGGAAGGAAGGAAGGTAGGAAGGAAAGGAGGGAAGAAGGAAAGGAAGGAGGGAGGAAGGAAGGAAGGTAGGAAGGGAAGGAAAGGAGGGAGGAAGGAAGGAAGGACAGATGAAGGAAGGAAGAAAGGACAGAAGGAGGGAACATTTACCCTAAGATCTTAGATCTGAGGAAGGAAGGAAGGAAGGAAGGACGGACAGATGAAGGAAGGAAGGAAGGAAGGACAGAGGAAGGACCCGGGAGGACAACACAAAGGTTAAAGAGTCTGTATCTCCTGGTGCACGTTGCCTGTTTAAGGGTTAATGATGTCATCACTTTGTGTCCTCTTCTTCTTCTTCTTCTTCTTTTTGATTTTTAGGGACAATTTGCATCCAAAATGTTGCTCTACCACCTTCTGCTTCTGCTTCCTACCTGATTTGTTCCCTCTTTGCTGTTTGCCTCTGTTTGCTTCATGACCCCCAACCGCCCCCCCCCCCCCCCCCGCCCTTCTCCCCCTTCACACTGATTAAACCTGGGTTTTTCTTTCTCACAGTGTCTGCTGCTGCACATTTACCACATATCACCAAATCTTGTCTACACACAAGCGAGCTGTATTCACATTTCCAAAAAAAACGTCAGCGCTGAATGGGTTTGGGAACAAAAGGCCTCGCGGGGGTTTCTGATATGAGCTAAGAATATTTTGTCAGGCAAGATTTCTGCTTCAAAATCCAACATAACAGATCTTGTTTCACACATTTCTCCATTACTCATTCTGAATCATCTGTGAGTGTCAACAACTGTTAAATTCCTTAAATCTACTTGAATTGACCACATATTGTAATTCATCAACACCCTTTACTTGAACTCTTCTATTAAGTGGAAAACATGACACGTGGAAACCATCTAATTCCAATATTTCCAACATTCAATGCACTTCTGTTGACATGAGCTAAGTTGACGTCATCAAGTTTGTCCCTAAACACTGTGTAAAGTGAATTCAGACATTTTTTTCAAAACACTTTAAATAGGTCATAAATGTATTTCTAAAAAAAGGTGTAAAAAGCATTTCAACCATTTAGATTTGAATAGTGGAGCTAGGCTTCACAAACTGTGTTTCAAAATTTCTGTGTTCAGGATTTAGTGGGCGGGTCTGAAAATCTCCGGCATGATTGGCATAAACCCGCCAGTTAGCTGAGTTAGCTGCCGAGCTAGCAGCAGAAAGCTCTCAGACGTAGCGTCCATGTTTCTGGTAGAGGTGGTGACTTTGATTGACAGGTGACACTTGGTAGGGGGCGGGGCTTCAGCGGACTCGGAGGCCATGCCCACAGCGTTTGGGAGCAGAGAAAGAGGCTGATTTTTACACAACTTTGAAGCCTAATTTCATATATTTGGCGATTTTTTTAATCATTCAAATTTGGCAGGGTTTAACAACACACTTTTCTTTATAATCATGTAAGCAATGACGAGAGATGTAAGGTTATTTTTTCTCTCTGAGACTTTAGTCACTCTTTCGAGGAGCTGTAACAAATGTTGACGGACTAGCTTGGTGATTAGCGTCAGGTCCGTCTCCCTTAGTAACCGTCACAGTAGACAGCAGCTTCTTCACACGAGTCAGAACTGTCAATGTGAAACCGCGATAACTCGACTCTGTTCCACACCTGGCACGGTTATCCTTTACTTTCTGTAAATTTCCCCACGCTGGACTTTTGTGTGGCTTCGTCTGCATCATGTTTCCTTCAGTCCGCTAGCTAGCAGGCTAACTTACTACCGAGTCAAAGTAGCAGAGGGCAGCAGTAACAATTCACTGTGTGTTTGTCAGGTTCAACTTCAACACAAGGTGGAGGTGATTTAAACTTAGAAAAAACTCCTCCTAGTGGCTGAAAGTGAAAATTGCTCTCCAGGAGCTGTTAATGAACCCTTCACACTAAACTACACGGCTCAACTCTCCATTAATGTTTTTCGTTAGTTAGCCCCCATGAACGATTATTCAGTTTTAATGATGCAACTCTAAACCTCTCATCTCTATCCTTTCTCCCAGTCATTTATATTCCAGTTGAGTAGGTTTCTCTTTCATTCTGTCACCACTATAACTTGAAATTTCTTAGTTTCTTCTTTTTATTCACTGATGTGTTCCTGCTGCTTCTTTCAAACTCATCCACTTCCATCCTAGGTTATCTCGTTACATCCTCTTCTTCTGCAGTGGTTTAATGATACTGGAAAAAAATTGGCCACTGACTGTTCACCTTCTAATATTCACACAGAGTAGTTTTTTCCATTTGTGAACATTATTTGTTATTTATTCTACTTAAAGGTGCACAGATCAATGTTTTATATGAATAATTGCTCAAATGACTAATGTAAAAGGAGCTGCTTGTAGCACCCGACTCTGGAGTTCATGAGTGTAAAATAAAGCTGTAATTTTTGAGTATTAATGTCACAGATTTTGAAAGCTGAGCCACAGAAAACCATCATTCAGTCATGAGTGGAGTGCTCCTTTAAATCTGCGTGGTCGGTCGGTCGGTGAGGGTGAGAGCTGCTGGTACCCTAGTTTCTTTTTTTTCTTTCACATTTGCAAAACGAGTTATGCAACCAAAGATTTTTGAATACGCTCCAATGCACAAATTATTCAAATCAGCTTTTATACATTCACACATTAGCATTCATTTGTATGTTTCTGCCAAAACGTCTTACTGATTCAAATAGACTCAAATAGCTAGTTTTGTAAACAGATCAAAATACCAAATTACAGATAAAATATCTGCATTAAAGTATCAAATGCGCTTTAATAGTGAAGCATCAGTGTTAGAGCAGCATGTTACTGTTGTAGCTGCTGGAGGTGGAGCTAGTTTATACTACTTTATATACAGTTAGCTAGTTTATACTACTTTATATACAGTTAGCTAGTTTATACTACTTTATATACAGTTAGCTAGTTTATACTACTTTATATACAGTTAGCTAGTTTACACTACTTTATATACAGTTAGCTAGTTTATACTACTTTATACACAGTTAGCTAGTTTATACTACTTTATATACAGTTAGCTAGTTTATACTACTTTATATACAGTTAGCTAGTTTATACTACTTTATATACAGTTAGCTAGCTTACACTACTTTATATACAGTTAGCTAGTTTATACTACTTTATATACAGTTAGCTAGTTTACACTACTTTATATACAGTTAGCTAGTTTATACTACTTTATATACAGTTAGCTAGTTTATACTACTTTATATACAGTTAGCTAGCTTACACGACTTTATATACAGTTAGCTAGTTTATACTACTTTATATACAGTTAGCTAGTTTAGTCCAGTGGTTTCCAACCTAGGGGTGGGGCCCCTCCAAAGGGTCAGCAGATACTTCCATCTATTTAGCAGTTTGGTACAGTATATAAATGGTTTATAACACATTATAATGTAGTTAAAAGTGTTTTCTGCTCTATAAACAGGTAATGGATGACAATATAGTAAAATTATAGTTATAATAATAAAAGATATCTTCATAGCAGAGGTTATATTTGCTAACAAATACTGTGCATAAACACTTAATGTCCTTATATCTGCTTATAACTATAATATAGTGTGGTATACCATTTATTAAACACTTTAAAATGTCCTTATATCTGCTTATAGCTATATTATACTGTGGTAAACCAATTATTAACCACTTAAATCTGCTTATAACTATATTATACTGTGACATACCATTTATTAAACACTTAAAAATGACCTTATATCTGCTTACATTGCTTCCCAAACTGCTTATAAATGCCAAATAGGGGGATTGGGTTCATCCTTTAGACTTTATTGTACTCTTGTTTTTCGGGACATATTGGCCAATTTGACCTCTTTGTACCTCAAACAGTTAATTTAAATGAAACCTTGTGAAGTGGAAATGTCTGTGAGGAACTGGAGCAGACTGACCGACATGGAGGTAACTCGGCTAATAACCAGGACTGGCAGCTGATCTCACATCACTCCTATTTTAGCTTCTCTGCATCGGCTGCCAGTGAAGTTCAGGATCGATTTTAAGGTTCTTTCTTAATCACTTAAAAAGCCGTTGGCGGTTTAGCTCCTGTGTGCGTTTCTGAGCTACTAAGCCTTTACACTTCCCATCGGTCGCTGAGGTCATCCAACCAAAACCTGTTGACTGTAGCGTGAGTAAAAACCAGACTGAGCTGATACTGCATGGGAACAATATTTACCCCTCTCCTCATTAAAGCAGCTGAGTCTGTTTTAACCCTCCTGTGTTCCTCGAGCCAAGGGAGGAGGAGAGGAAGAAGGAAGGAAAGGAGGGGGGAAGGGAGGAAGGAAAGGAAAAAAGGAAGGGAGGAAAGGAAAGGAAGGAAGGAAGGAAGGAAGGGAGGAAGGACAGAAGGAAGGAAGGAAGGAAAGGGGTGGAGGAAGGGAGGGAGGACAGGAAAGAAGGAAGGAAGGAAGGAAGGAAGGAAAGGGGTAGAGGAAGGGAGGGAGGAAAGGAAAGAAGGAAGGGAGGGAGGAAGGAAGGAAGGAAGGACGGAGGAAAGAAGGAAGGAAGGAAGGAAGGACGGAAGGAGGGGGGAGGGAGAGAGGAAAAGAAGGAAGGGAGGAAGGAATGGAAGGAAGGAAGGACGGAGGAAAGAAGGAAGGAAGGAGGGAGGGAGGGAGAAAGGAAAAGAGGAAGTAAGGAAAGAAGGAAGGAAGGAAGAAAGGGGTGGAGGAAGGGAGGGAGAAAATGAAAGAAGGGAGGGAGGGAGGGAGGGAGAAAGGAAAAGAGGAAGGGAGGAAGTAAGGAAAGAAGGAGAGAAGGAAGGAGGGAGGAAGAACAGACCGAAGGAAGAAAGGAAAGAAGGAACAGTCAAAACAGACGGGGTCAATTTGACCCGGGAGGACGACACTGTGTCTTTCTGTGCTGATTCTGATGTAAAACATTTTATAACCTTTGTTACAAAAAGCTGCGATATAAAAAAAAAAGTTGGCTCCCCTCGACTGTTTGCACAAGCCGATAAATGACAGAATAGTTTCTGTGGCTAAAATCGCTGCATGTTTTATTCTCATTATCAACGCTGGCAAGGGTCAATGATGAAATTTAAAAAGTTTAAAATGTGAAAATAAACGTATGAATAACTTGCACATATTCTTTTTTTGTGGACCCAGCATCAAATTTCTGCTTTTAATCCATTTAGAGAGAATATATTAGAGGATTATGGTAAAAATGTCTAAATGGTGTAACCATAAAAACTTTGTACCAAATAATTCAACTTCAACATTATAACCTTTATATTAAATAAAGCTAATGGAATACTATTGTTCTAAATATTACATTTAATCTGGGTAACCATGGAGACCAGGAAACATTTAGTCATTGTTAGTATAATTGGTATAATTTTAGTATATAAATATAAGTAAATGTGAACCAAAATGTGGAGTAAATATAATCCACTTTTGCGACGTTTACATCATTTGTCACAAATTATTTAGGATTTTTTTTTTTAGGATATTTCTGCTCAATATTGACAAAATGCTTTAAAATTTAAATGTAGAAATACTCCAAAAAATTTTCTTTTCATTTCTTTTCAAAATATTTAATATTTATCATTCTTTTGTGGTTACACCATTTGACATTTTCAGGAGCATTCAGTCTTACTTTTGGTAAAAAATGGTGTAAATGTCATTTCAAATGATATAAAACCAACAAAAATACTAAATGTACATTTTAACAAGCCTGATGCTGCTTTTAAAACTATTTTTTAGCATATTTATTTTTGAATTGATCATCTTGCCAACCCTTATTTGTCATGTATTGGATCTGATTTTGGAGTGAACATGTGTGGATATAAATAAAAAGTGTCTGTTTTGAGTAAAGAAAGAGAAAAATAAATGAAATCCTGCTACAGTTGCTAATGTATTCAGGACACAGGCGCTAAAACAGACTGAACTGAGGAGCTTCATAAAGATCCAATAAAAGATAAATAAGGATTTTTTTGGATTGTAAATCATCTGAGGAGGTTTCCAGTCGAGCTCCATGATATAAATATAGACCAGGAAATGCCCGTGCTGCTTCCCCTTTAAGATTTCCATAATTAGCTGCAACATTTTCTCTAATCACATCGTCAGAAAATCCTCAACAGATCCATTATCACTTCATCGACTCCTTCCTCCTTCCTCATGCATATTCCTGCACAGTAAACATGTTTCATCTCCGGCGTACCCGATGACCTCCCATCACCACTTCCATCCCAGCCTCACCTCCCGGGCAGCGCAGCAGTAATGTGTGCAAGCATGCAGTATAGGACTAATGCAGCCTGTGAGCAATGTAATACCTCACTAGGCGCTGAGCCATATCAAGCCAGGATTATACCACATGCTCCCAGCAGTCCTTTACTATCACGCTAGGATCACTGAGAGCTAACTGCATTGACTTGTAGAAATGAGTCATGGCCTCACACAGCGCTGGAAGACGAATGCAGGTCGTACAGTAATAATATAACAGTGTGAAGATATACTTAGCAATGAAAAAGCATATTTTCTGCAGAATTTGCACACAGTATTTAATGCTTTCTCATAATCCTCCCACTGTTAAGCATTTATAAGCAGCCCATAATCATAATAATGATAATAAATGGCTGTAGTGTAATTATAAATAGATATAAGGATGCATAAATCATCATATATATACTCATAATACATGTTATAGTGCATTTACTGTGTGATTATTTAGTGTGCAAATCATTTTTAATCTTGGAAATTTGGGTTTAAAATTGTTTATTATGAATAATAATCTATAAAATGTGAATATACTGGCCTATAATTATTTTACAGTTTCCATTAAAAGCATATTTTCTGCAGAATTAACACACAGTATTTAATGCTTTCTCATAATCCTCCCACTGTTAAGCATTTATAAGCAGCACATAATAATAATAATATTAATAATGAATGGCTGTAGTGTAATTATAAATAGATATAAGGATGCACATTATATATATACTCATAATACATGTTATAGTGCATTTACTGTGTGATTATTTAGTGTGCACATCATTTTTAATCTTGGAAATTTGGGTTTAAAATAGTTTATTATGAATAATATTTATAACATGTGAATATACTGGCTTGTAATTATTTTACAGTGTGCTGTAAAAGCATTAAGTCATTAAGTGATAGTTTTTAATTCAGGTTTAATGCAATTTATTGAGAAACTACAGATGATGATGATATTCATTAACTGTTATGGATGCTGCATAATAGACATTGATAAACACTTACATTATAATATGATGCTTCTAAATGCTAAACATAGGGGTGAAATAGAGTCGCCTATATTAATGTATTATTATTATTATTATTATTATTATTATTATTATTATATATTATATGTATTATATATATATATTATTAACAGTATTATTAGTGATGCATTGATGTGTAAGTAGTATTCTGCTGTTGCAACTGTGCAAGAACAACAGTCTCTATATAAACAATATAAAGATTATAATTGGGTCCTAAAAATATTATTTTGTAAATGAATCTTAGTGCATTAAGAGTATTTCAACTTGATTTTACTTCTGTATGTTCTAACGAGGAAATCTGATTATAGAAAATATTAGAAACCACTTGATTTGCATTGAAAACAGGCTTTATGTAATATTCTTCCTACATCTGTGGAGAGTTTGAGTAAATCCAGGTTTAGCTTAGAGACTATTTTTCTATGTTTTGTAGAGTTTTAAAAATCCATAACTGTTCCTGTATGTATTGTGCTTAAAGCTGCAGTATGTAAGCTGAATGTGCACAATACAAAACCTTCCACCTCTCTGTCTCTGCTGCCTTGCATCATTCTGCCAGCAGCCTTTCCCTCCAGGCTGCCTCCGCCTCGCTCATGGAGGACCTGCAGCAGCATCACACAGTGCAGCTGGCCCTGGAGGAGACGGAGAAAGACCTCCGCTCCATGCTGGAGTCCCAGATACACCAAGAAGCCTCTGTGATTGGCCAGTTGTGTTCCTGCTGATTGGTTGTTTGAGTCAGGCCAGGTCCAGAAAACACAATACCCGAAGGCAGAAGCTCATAGAGATACCCTAAAATAATAACATGCAATTGTCAAAAGTAATTATTTCAACCTCAATTATGAGGAAATAATATTGTTTACTGCATCTTTAGGTACATTACTCTCACATGGTTTCATTTAAATAACTGTTTAACATCCAAAGAGGTAAAATCATCAAATATTTTATAACAAAAACAAAAACTGAAACTCAGAACTTATTTTTTTCTTCTTTCCTCTCCCATTAATCATCTCAGCAGCCCTCACATTTATCTGCTGACCCTTTGGAGGGGCCCCACCCCTAGGTTGGGAACCACTGGACTAAACTAGCTAACTGTATATAAAGTAGTATAAACTAGCTAACTGTATATAAAGTAGTATAAACTAGCTAACTGTATATAAAGTAGTATAAACTAGCTAACTGTATATAAAGTAGTATAAACTAGCTAACTGTATATAAAGTAGTATAAACTAGCTAACTGTATATAAAGTAATATAAACTAGCTGACTGTATATAAAGTAGTATAAACTAGCTAACTGTATATAAAGTAGTATAAACTAGCTCCACCTTCAGCAGCTACAACAGTAACATGCTGCTCTAACACTGATGCTTCACTATTAATAATCTAATGATGGCATATATAATAATATATCACTACTTTCACTATAATACTGCATACTACATCACTATAATACTGCAGTACTTTTACTGTAATACTGCATACTACATCACTCATAATACTGCAGTACTTTTACTGTAATACTTTAGTGCTTTTGCTTGACCTCATTAACTCTTCTAGCACTCTTGCATCCACTAGTTGGCTCTCTCTCTCTTCTCTTCCTGTCTTGTTATGTCACATGTCAGGTAGAATTTGTCTTCACCAAAAAAAAAGTCTCAAAATATCCTTTTCATGAAAAAATGCCTTGGAATGATATTTATATTGTGTGCATCCTTCTCCATACTGCATCCACTTTTACGCTGATAAAACACCTTTTGATTCAAGGTGTGCAACATATGTTATTGTATATCTGACACTTTCTGCAGAAACTGAGCTTTATGCTTAAAGTCAGTGTGTTTCAGGAGCTGCAGCTGTTTTTACATTCATACATCAGGTGGAGTGTAAGAGGTTGAGCAGGATAAAATATGTTGTATCTGTGCTTTCTTACTATACTTTCTTCTACTACTACTATCTTATAGCCTAAAGCGTCTGAGTGCTTCTTCTTCCAACACTGGGAAAATCTTAATTAGTAAAGTCACTCGTGCTTAAAGCTTGTAAATAATGTAGTAGAGGCAAAAGTAAAATATTTAAGTATGAAATGGCAGGAAATGGAAAGTACCTCAAAAAATGCACTTAAGTACTTGAGTAGATGTGTGAGTAGAGTTGAGGGTGAATTATGTGATAAATCGTGTAAAATTAACAAAGCAACCTAGTTTTTTTTTTCTTTTCTTTTTTTTAATGTCAAGGCTGCAAAGATGAAACACAAACAGAGGAGCTGCAGCTGCAAGAAATCAAGAGAGAGAGAGGGAGAGAGAGAGAGAGAGAGAGGGAGAGGAAGAAGTGCAAAGATTATCCGGAGAGAACGAAAATGATTGCATGGGGGGGAAATGACAAAGAGGAGAAGAGAGGAGCAAGGGGGGGAGTAGTGGGGGGGGGGGGGGGGTTGAGGGGGGGCATGAGAGGAGGCCATGTTTGTAGGAAGCAGAGCAAGAGGGACAGAGGCAGGCAGGCAGGGAGGCAGGGAGGGATTCTACGCTAGCGAGAGGAAGCATGATCCCGCTGTGAAGCCGGGGCTATATTTAGCTTCTGTTGCCATGTGCCCGGAATGTGCATGGCAGAGGGAGACACACACACACACACACACACACACACACACACGATCATAGGCTCACACGCTGGTCATACACTCCTGCACATGTGAGAGTGAGTGTGTGAAGATCAATTAACTGCTTTCTGGGTTAGAGATGTTTTCAATTTGATCTCATTTGCATATCAGTAAGTTTCCTATGGTGTCAACATTAAACATGAGGTGATGCATGTGATATATGCATACACACACACACATGCACACACACACACACACACACTCACACACACATATACAACTGCACTGTCAGTATATATTTTTTTTAGATATACTGATGCATGATTTTTACGTCTTGGCCAATCAGAGATGTTGGAGGATGGGATTATAAAGCGTTTTGTTGCTGCATGTGATTATAAATCATTGTGAGGAAAATATTATGGAGATCAAAGCTTCAGCAGATGTTAGACTGGATGAAATAAGTCCTCAAAGATATGTATATATGTGTAGTGTAAACGTGTGTGTGTGTGTGTGTGTTTCGTCAAGGATGTGAGAGTGAACCACGAGCTCTTGACCTCTTCAACTTGCCTTCATTTATTTATTTATTTATCAATTTTTTGCCTCTTTTAAAGTCAAATGCACATCACTCCATAATCTGCTTTACGCCTCCACCATGTAGAGCACGCACACACACACACACACACACACAGAGAGAGAGAGAGAGACAGAGAGAGAGAGAGCATTCAGCATCTCTGATTGGTTCTGCAGTCAGTCAAGAAGCAACCCAAACTATCACCATGCAAACCCAGCGCTGTCTGTACCAATGAGAGGTCAACTCTGTCTGAACTGTCTCTGATTGGCTACGGCTTCTCCTTAAGTCTGCTATTGTGAAGTTGAAGAACAGATTGACGGTTTCATTTTTTGCAAGCACTGTATCTATGTATGTATCTATGTGTGTGTGTGTGTGTGTGTCACAAGAAGTTATATCAATAAATTATATTATAGTCGCCGGAAAAAGCGTGTTCACAGCTATATGATGCCATTTCTGATATTGATCATTCATGCAAAATTTAGATTATTACAGTATTTTACAATTGCTTTAGTTTAATTTTCAATTTTCCCCTTTTTAAAAATGTTTAATAAAAAATACTGTATACTCTTACGTGTGTGGAAAATACATTTCCTCCAGTACTGTGTGTAAGGCAGCTTTATTTATATATATAACACATTTCATACACAGGGGCGACTCAATGTGCTTTACATAAAAACTAAATATTAAACAGTAAACATGGGAAATATTAAAACATACAATTAAAAACAAGAACACCCCAATTATAATAAAAAAGAAAACAGAAGTGAAAAATCAAAAGAGGGCAAGAAAAACAAGTTGAGTTTTAACCCTTACTCTCTCTCCAGGGGATCATTTGACCCATTTTTCATATTTGAGAGAAAAAAAAAAGATGTTTTTGTTGCAGCTGAAACACATTTTTTGTTGAGTGTTTGACTCGTTTATTAATAAAATCACAAATGAGGAATACTGTTAATTCACATTTTATATAATTCATTTAAAGCGTTTTAGGTCTCCAGTGTAATTTATATTGTATGATTTGTAAATATTCAACAAAAAAGCATAAAAACTAATTATGAGAGGAAACTGTGAAACACCTGAATATGAACAGTAAGGGTTAATGTACTTGTACTTCACTGTAGTACAGTTTGAGGTGCTTGTACTTTACTGCAGTACAGTTTGAGGTATTTGTACTTTACTGTAGTACAGTTTGAGGTACTTGTACTTTACTGTAGTACAGTTTGAGGTACTTGTACTTAACCGTAGTACAGTTTGAGGTACTTGTACTTTATTGCAGGACAGTTTGAGGTACTAGTACTTGACTGTAGTACAGTTTGAGGTACTTGTACTTGACTGTAGTACAGTTTGAGGTACTAGTACTTTACTGCAGTACAGTTTGAGGTACTTGTACTTTACTGTAATAGTTTGAGGTACTAGTACTTTACTGTACTACACTTTGAGGTACTTGTACTTTACTGTAGTACAGTTTGAGGTACTTGTACTTTACTGCAGTACAGTTTGAGGTACTTATACTTTACTGTAGTACAGTTTGAGGTATTTGTACTTTACTGTAGTACAGTTTGAGGTACTTGTACTTTAGTGCAGTACAGTTTGAGGTACTTGTACTTTACTGTAGTACAGTTTGAGATACTTGTACTTGACTGTAGTACAGTTTGAGGTACTTGTACTTTACTGTAGTACAGTTTGAGGTACTTATACTTTACTATAATACAGTTTGAGGTACTTATACTTGACTGTAGTATTCTCATGTGATGCTACTTTCTACATCTCAGAGGGAAATATTGTACTTTCTACTCCACTACATTTATTTATCAGCTTTAGTTACTTTTCAGATGAAGATTTGACACAATGGATAATATAACAAGCTTTTAAAATACAACACATTGTTAAAGATGAAACCAGAAAGCAGTGTGTAGTCAGCTCACATTTCAGATGTCTATGAGTTGTTAACAGCTCCACCAAATAGTGATTTTTCCCTCTAAACTTCTCACATGCTTTCATTTCAATAAATGTTCAAATGATCCAATATTTCAGCATTGAGTATTTTTATATTGCTGCGTTGGCACTTATGCTACTGTAAAGCTCCTGAGTACTTCTTACACCACTGCTTGTGCTTCAAAACCTCACCTAGCACACACCATGAAGACATTTGTATTAAAATCAATACAGAGCATCACTACATTACACATCCTGAGTCTTCGGCTCAAATCTATATTTTTGTCCTGCTTCTATTTATGTGCTTCTCAAAGTCTCTTAATAGCTTCAAGGGTGGATTTGTTGCACATTTTCTCTGTCAGAATAGCCACAACTGTTTAGGCTCACCTGGAAAAAAAATCCAATAATCAATAAATAACACAGATGAAGCTTGACAACAACAAACATTTAAAGTAAGTAAGAGATAATAATCCAATACATGTTTTGTCAAAATCACCAAATCTCTCCTCACTATCCACTAGCTGTCCCTTCTAATTGCGTGCTGAAAAAAGAAATCCGGTGTCATACAGTCTATGGTCTCAATCGTCTCAATACACAGCCTAGCTCTCACAATGCTCCAGCCAATCAGAGACAGGGAGCGTTCATGCGCGTTCACGGTCAGACAGAGGGGGCGGTTACGTAGTGACGCAGTCGGATTGAGAAACGTCGGTTAGGACCGTTAGGACTGTTACAAACATAGCGGAGAAGCAGAGGTGACCAAGAAACATCCAGAGAGAAGAAAGTTAGAAGAACATTTAATATACAAGAAGAACTTTGACCAGACAAGGACCCGCGGACACATCAGTGTGGTTAACGGCGGAGGGACCGGCGGAGACCCGGAGAGTGAAGGCGGAAGCTGATCTACCGGACAGGTGAGTAACATCAGCGCTGCTTCATATAAACTGTAACGTTACCTGCTGACATTCAGCTCACTGTCTAGTCAGTCAGGATATGTTGTTGTTGTTGTGGTGTTAGCTGTAAAGTAGCAGAGTTGTTACTACAGCTGTTTGACGCTCTGCACGTTAGCTTCGCAGCTAACGTTAGCAGCTAACGTTTGCAGCGTGCTAACGTAACCGACAACGTAGCTGCTGTGTAGTTGCTCGCTGTATCTGGTGTTTGTTCACTGCTTTCAAAGTGTTTACAGTCATGAAGACATAAACACAGGTTTGCTATCACAATAATCTCACATGAGACTGAGACGCGGTCTGGTGTTAGCCAGGCTACCCACCTGTACTATCAGAGCAATTAATGCTGCTATCAAACTGAAGCTTGTGCAGTGGTTACATCCGTTGCCATGACAATGCGCGTCCATGAACTTCGGGGGTGGAGCCCCAGAGGGAGCACGAAGGGAGGGGGGCGGCGGGGGGGGGGGGGGGGGGGTTTCACTCAAATATCAACAACTTTTCTCCTCGTTTTCCCCCACATCGCTTACTATACCTATAAATTATACCTATAAAACCACTAATTTAAACCCTTTGGTAAAGCGTCATAACTAATAAATACATAACTATTCAGTGAACTGTTTACATTCAGAAAAAATGAGAAACAGCTAAACTTTGGGGTTAAGAATAAGTGTGTGAGGCTATTGATCTGTTGATTGATAGCGTCGGTTCGAGTGTGTGACATCAGCTTTCTGCAGAGACTGAAAGCTTCATGGGTGTAATTTATTTTTTATCATATGTCCTGTAATTTCAGTGAAGCAGCAAGAAACAGAAGTAAGGGAATTTGATGTTAAAAAGACTGTAAATGTGTCAGATATCACTTGATGTGACTAACTCAGACTGCTGAAGCATCTACTTTTAAATGCATTTAGTTTCGTCTATACACAGTGAAAATGCAAGTAGAGGAAGATAAAGATACAAACACATAGAGATTAATGATTTATCATTGGTTTTTACATCAACAGGACATTAATGAGCAACATTTTACAGATAAATTAATAGTCTTTATGTCCTTTTCTTGTCTCCAGGTTCAGTTTGAAGCTTTTCTTGTTCTTCTTTGATCTTGTGTGACATTTAAACTGAATATCTTTTGATTGTGGACTTCATTTAAATGTGTCAACTTGAGCTCTGGGAGATTTTGATGGATAATTTACTACTATTATCTGTCCTTTTTTAATGCCAAAGTCTTTTTGTTACTACATTTCCACCACAGCTTAACAGGGAAACACTAAGAGGGAATTTGATGCTAAAAAGACTGTAAATGTGTCAGATATCACTTGATATGACTAACTCACACTGCTGAAGCTCAATAGAAGCTGATCAGAGACTTTTAAATGCATCACTTTACATTGAAAACACATTATAAGGAGATGTTTTAATAGTCAGTATGAACAGGAGGAAAAAAACTCTTTCACTGCTTATACAGACACCTGACTACTGGTTTAACTCAGATATTTTAAAATTGTGAACTCATTACCATTAATCCTCCTTGTGACCACAGGGGGTGATGCTGAGCAACTTACATGCTTTAAAAGCTACAGGTCAAAACAAAGAGAAGGTGAGAAGTTTAGTGGATTTTAAGTACATTTTATTTTAGCAGCAAAGCAAATGCCAAGCAGAAAACAGGAAAAAACATGACAAGATAAAAAAATAGCATAACAGTTGTTTTTTTAACCCAAAATCAGAAAACAAACTGTAACGGTCATTGAGGAATAAAATATATATATATATATAAAAAGAAGCTTATGGTATTTTTGATAAGAATGTAACACCGTATAGATCTGCTGGTCAGAGATGTTAACAACAATGTTTAAGCTACTTTAAAAAATGGAAAATAATCTTCATAATAATCTTCTTTGTGTAAAAAATCATCAAACAAAACCAACCACAGAATCTGACATATTTAGCTCATATTACCGCTTTTAAACTTGTAATGTCTTCATATTCCTGTTCCAACTTAACAAATGACAATCGAAATACATTATTAAATATTACATTTTTTTAAAAATAAAAAAAATATTGTAGTACTTTGAAGGAATATCCTGTTACTACTTTGTTCATCTGAGTTCAGATGAGTGTTGAAAAGAGTTTGGCTTTTTTTTAGGTCAGTCACACAGCATTTAGTCACTGAATAGGACAAATATAAAGTAAAATGAACCCTTTTAGTGGAATATACTGTCAATTATGGCTTCACCTCACCAAGTCGATATTACTGCAGACATTGGCGCCATCTAGTGGTGAGATGTGTACATATATATGTTTTAAAATAAAAACACAATTCATTGCTCTGTCAGTGTCTTAAGCATTACTCTAAATACATTCAAACTACGCACAGCAACTTAAAACCTACAAACACTCTTTTTTTTTAGTTTAAGTTGAAGCTTGTGAGACGGTAGGCTGTGTCTACTTGACACATTTCCACAGGCTTGCACTCGTTAGAGGAGGTGCTGATGAACCAGCCGGGACACTTGAACGACTCGAAGGAGGTCAAATTAACGCCGGTGGTTTTCTTGTAGAAAAGGAAGCGGTCCATGTCTTGGTCGTTGCTGATTTTTATGGAGTTTATTCCCTATCTTAATTCAAGAGCATATTAAATGGATTTGAGAGCAGTATTTATTGATTTCATGCTCAGATTTTGTGATATTTTCTCTCAAAACTCTGCTCTCGCACTCAAATTTGCTCCCTCGCACACGGTTACAATGCTGCTCGCACAGATTTCCTGCGCTCGCACTCGAGTTCTTCCTCTCGCACTCAAGTAGCTTGTGCTCGCGGATCTCTGCTCTCGGATTTTTTGTGGATCAAAGCTGTCAACCAATAGAAGGCTGGCTAGTGGCGCGCAGGTGGTCGAGTGGTTAGAGCGCATGCCACATACGCAGCTGACCCCGGTTCGAATCCCGATCGGAGGTCCTTTGCTGCATGTCACCCCCTCTCTCTCTCCCATGTTTCCTGTCCATCTACTGATTAATAAAGGCGTCTATGCCAACAAAATCTTTAAAAAAAAGAAGGCCGGCTAGTATTGACCAATCAGACTGTCCCTGTTTATTTACGGGTGCGTTCGCTGTTCTTCGACCCTTCTAACCATAGACATATATATGTCTATACTTCTAACCTGTTCAAACACAAAACAATCATCTGTGTCATATAAAACACTTGTTTATTTTCACATCAGCAGTAAATGATCAACATTATCATTCATTTGGAGTCATGACACCGGTGACTGTACGTCCAATATTCATTCTCTTTTCTCTTTGTTTTTGCTCTCTAACAACTCCTGAGGGAAATATTCAGCTATCATATTCAGTAGTCATGTCAAAGCTGCTAAATCCTCCTCAAACATAACAGCTCAATATTTGGGGGTTTTGTAGAGTGGATTTTTAGAGCTTTCTCTCTTAAAACAGCTGAGCTCTGACAGTGAACCAAAAGCATAAACCAAAACACTGACCAACAGTGGTCAAAAAATGAAAGAAACCCCATTTATTACAGCACCGGAGGTCAGGAGTGGATAAACCCGGTTGAAAGAGTGCCCGCCCGTATGTGACGCTCCTCAAAGAACAGCGAACGCACCTGTAAATAAACAGGGACAGTCTGATTGGTCAATACTAGCCGGCCTTCTTTTTTTTTTTTTTTTTTAAGATTTTGTTGGCATAGACGCCTTTATTAATCAGTAGATGGACAGGAAACATGGGAGAGAGAGAGGGGGTGACATGCAGCAAAGGACCTCCGATCGGGATTCGAACCGGGGTCAGCTGCGTATGTGGCATGCGCTCTAACCACTCGACCACCTGCGCGCCACTAGCCGGCCTTCTATTGGTTGACAGCTTTGATCCACAAAAAATCCGAGAGCAGAGATCCGCGAGCACAAGCTACTTGAGTGCGAGAGGAAGAACTCGAGTGCGAGCGCAGGAAATCTGTGCGAGCAGCATTGTAACCGTGTGCGAGGGAGCAAATTTGAGTGCGAGAGCAGAGTTTTGAGAGAAAATATCACAAAATCTGAGCATGAAATCAATAAATACTGCTCTCAAATCCATTTAATATGCTCTTGAATTAAGATAGGGAATAAACTCCATAGATTTTCTGCATTTTGGTCTCACTGCACCTGCTGGGAGATAGATAAAGGAGAAAAATGTGTGTTAGATAAGGAGGCACATTAAAGGAAGAAACAGGTAGATGTTGTGTTATAAGTTGGTTAGTTTGATTGATGCTTTTAGTGTAATAACTGAAATATAGGTACAATATTTACCTCTGAAATGGTAGAATATAAGTATTAAGTTGCATTAAAATGGAAATACTCAAGTAAAGTACCTCAATATTCTACTATATACTTGATTAAATGGGTAACGCTTTATTATACATCCCTATTTATAAGCAGTATATTAACAGTTAAATGATTTTGAAGCAGATATAAAAACAAAAATCTGTGACTTTACAAGTAAAAGTACAGAAGTATTATCAGCAAAATGTATCAACGGTAAAAGTACTTGGCCCCTTTGACTAATATATTATTTTAAATAAGATTTTTAGATTGGTAATACTAGTTTAGTCCCTCTAAAGAGTCACATAATTTAAAAAAAAGCAATGAAATGCAGCCAAATATGAAGTATGAAGTAGAATAAAATTGAAATACTCAAGTAAAGTGCCTCAACATTGTGCAATACTTCAGTAAATGGGTAACACTTTATTTCAAGCCCCTCTTATTTAAGCAGTATATAAACGTTAATAAATGGTTTGTTTGGTTTGGTGCTGGCAATAAGGACTTCTTAATAAAAATTTTCCTAAATGACATCAATTTCCCCCCAAAAGTAACATTTCCTGCTTACCTCTAGAGTCAGGACAGCTTTGTTGTCTTGCATGGAGCATGCCATGTGCATGTCGCTGTTCATGATTGACAGGACGACGGTCTGACCCTTACTGGGGCGATTCTCGCAGGGATGGCAGTAACGCGCCAGCTTGAAATTAACTGTAGCGAGAGAGAAAAAATAAAGAAAGAGGATGATTTAATGTTCACTGAGGATGGTTTTAGAAACCAATCTAAAGTCTTCTTTGTAAACCAAACATGCTGGTTTAATCTTTAAAAATGTGTCATTTTATAAGCTTATGTCTTTTGTGATCTGTAATCTCAAGCTGTGTTGGAAGTAAATAGTCTGAAATGTTGTACAGTTCGAGTATAAAGTGCTATAAAATTGTAAGTGTACTTGTGATAGTCGTACCTTTGTGTTCATAGTTTCCTCCTTTCAGAGTGACGGCCTGCAGCTTCAAGTCCCCACTCTCTGCTTCTTTGCACAGATCTTTGTTGTCGACGTCACACAGAGTGAACGGCTTCTCACTATTGGTACGCTTGAAGGTATACTTTGTCTTTCCTGTGCCAGAGATGTGCGTTTCGACAACTTTTTCTGCGGAAAGGTGGAAGACAGAGAAGAAGACAGTTTTGGCAAAGTCTGAAGAGCTTTAATCGGTTTATAATTAGGTGGAATTGTGCATCCTGTGATTACTCACCATCTACAAGGCTGCCCAAAAGCGCACTGCAGAGCTGCTCATCAGTGAGATCATAAGGCTTCTTTATTCTGTTAACGGCCAACACCAGATTGGCCACACGCTTCAGAGTCCTTCGATCCTGGGAAATCACCAGGTTCACTCCCTCATCAAGTGTGACGATCTCATCCTTGACATCCTGAAAGAGTGAAAAAAAAAGTACAGAAGCCACATGAATCCTCCCCTGAAAATATTTTCCGTCATCGCCCCCTAAACACAAAGCTGATTCAGTTTTTCCCGCCAAAGAATTCGGTTCAAAAGAGCACGTTGAAGCCCTTGGTCTTGTCTTGCAGGAAGCATTTCGACAAACATTCACCTCAAGTTTTGTTTACTATCCAACATCGTAACAGGATAAAAATATACAGAAAATTAATAAAAGCATAATTTTCCCCTTTTTAAAGGGTTAATAATGCTTCAATCTAGACATATTTATGAAGGCGAAGTTGAATTAGTCTTCCTGTAAGTAAAAATACACGTGTGAAATCGAAAGTAAACGTAGCTGAGAGTAGAATTAAGGACACAGTGTGGAGAATTTAGCAGCATCCAGCAGAACAGATTTGGTTAAAATGGAGTATAATATTCATAAGTATGTTTTAATAAGTGTATAATCACCTAAAAATAAGAAGTGTGGTATTTTCTCAGCTTAAAACGAGCCCTTTTATATACCGCCACGTTTCCACAGTAGCCCAAAGCAGACAAACCACACCGGATCTAGAGATGAGTGCAATCTGCAACTTCACCACTAGATGGCACTAATTCTACACAATGCTGCTTTACAGTCCCAGAGAAACCTCACATCAAAATCAATCAGTCATCTTACCTTCATGTCAAAGCAGCCGCATTCGTTTCCTGTGTCATCTGATATAAGTGGGCTGAAATATAAAACAGATTAATGTCAAATATTTGAACCCTTTACATACTGTTCATATAATTAGTCTCTACACCACTTCACATTCATACATTCCCCATCGGTCAGTAATAAATGTTTGATTGATCTTATGGGGAAAAAGACATTAATAATCACTATTTTATGATATAAGAGAACATTTTATAGAATATAAAGAATACAGCAACATGTTTTAATGCTGATTTTTGATTTTTTTTTTAACAAACACAGGTCAGTTTTAAAATTCTGCTTTCCCCCCATTTTTGTGTACTGTGGTTCACATTGAGAAAAGTTTTACAGTGTTTTCACAGCTCTAAAATGTCAAATATTGGTCAAATTAGACCCTGAACAGTAGGTCTAACTAACAACGCCTTACATTTAGATGCATGTTAGTTTAATTATATCCACAGAGTCCTGTAATCAATCAATTTCCCTATGTGTGATGATTATCCACTGGTGCAAATCATCCTTTTTAAATACTATTGTGTAAAAAACTAAGGAGATGTCTGTCAATTCTAAGTAGAAATCCTTCCATTATCTCCCCTCTGGTGTTGGAGGGTCAGGGTTAGCACCTCAAATCGATGCTGTATGTAAACATTTAAAAAAAAAGCACATCAGCTCATGTATATCGCAGTTTTAACATTGACACTACTTTTATGGCAATGTTTAACTCCTGTTTTATTGAATCTGTTCTTCTAATGTTCTCTTTTATCTGCTGGCACGGGTCACTTTCTTTTAAACAAAAAACAATTGCCTGCAGAGTTTCGTGAAAATGTGCAGCAAAATTGTGGGAACTGCACTGCCTGAAAAAAGCGAAATCCATCTAGGTTGACCCGATCCATCAACTGAGGAATGAATTCCTGATGCTATCATCAGGATGCAGAAGGTTCACAAAGTCATTCATTCCTGCTGCTATCGGCCTTTTAAATGACTCATAAAATCCAATCCTGTAATTATTTTATTGGTGAATTTATTTATTGCTTTATTGTTGCTGTGGTTGTTTATGTTTGATGTTTGGCTGCTGGTTGTAAACTAAATTACCCCTCGGGAATAATAAAGATAAAGCTTAAGATACCTATCTTACCAAGCCCAAAATTACATCATTTTTGTATCATTCATCATCACAACTTCGGCATGTGTTGGTATGATAAGAGTCCTGCTACTGCTGTCGTATTGCTGCACTGTCTGCACACATTGTTGGCCCTTGTTTTGTTGTTGTCAGTAACAGATTTTGATATTGGTGGCATTACACCGGATTACTCATTACAAACACTGTACATGTAGGCACAAATAGAGCATTATAGATATATATTATAGATTAAACTTACCCATCCAGAGCATCAGCCAGATCAAAGTCACCCATTGTGTTTGATATCAGTTGTTAAGAAGTGATTACAGGTTTAAATTTAAGCAAGTGAGATTACTCTTTTTTTCTCTGTCTCAGGAGTCCAGCAGACAGTTACGTGCTCCTTGATGCACCGCAGACTGACTGAAACTGTGTCAGTGTGTCTTTTTATCTTCACTCAGCTTCCTGGTTGAGCCTTGTTGTGGCTCCACGTGTGTGTTTGTATGCTTTCACTCATGATGAAATCTACTACTCACAACAACACCCACACCTTCAGTGGAACATTGCTGTGATTATTCATAAATCACTTTTTGTTTTTAGTGTAGGTGTAGGTGTTTATGTTTTTATTCATTTTCTGGAAATTTGATAAAATAAGAGAACAAATGAAGAGGTAATACTAACCCTAACTGACCAGTAACTTATCCCTCATAATTCACTGTGATGTTTGATGTAGTTAAAGTATCACAGTAAAAGTACTGCAGTATTATGAGTGGTGTAGTATGCAGTATTACAGTAAAAGTACTGCAGTATTATGAGTGGTTTAGTATGCAGTATTACAGTAAAAGTACTGCAGTATTATGAGTGGTGTAGTATGCAGTATTACAGTAAAAGTACTGCAGTATTATGAGTGATGTAGTATGCAGTATTATAGTAAAAGTAGTGATATATTATTATATATGACATCATTAGATTATTAATAGTGATGCATCAGTGTTAGAGCAGCATGTTACTGTTGTAGCTGCTGGAGGTGGAGCTAGTTTACACTACTTTATATACAGTTAGCTAGTTTATACTACTTTATATACAGTTAGCTAGTTTATACTACTTTATATACAGTTAGCTAGTTTATACTACTTTTCTCTGTCAGAATAGCCACAACTCCTAATCAATAAATAACACAGATGAAGCTTGACAACAACAAACATTAAGTAAGTAAGAGATAATACTCCAATACATGTTTTGTCAAAATCACCAAATCTCTCCTCACTATCCACTAGCTGTCCCTTCTAATTGCGTGCAGAAAAAAGAAATCCGGTGTCATACAGTCTATGGTTTCAATGGTCTCAATACACAGCCTGGCTCTCACAATGCTCCAGCCAATCAGAGACAGGGAGCGTTCATGCGCGTTCACGGTCAGACAAAGGGGGCGGTTACGTAGTGACGCAGTCGGATTGAGAAACGTCGGTTAGGACTGTTAGGACTGTTACAAACATAGTGGAGAAGGAGAGAGGTGACCAAGAAACCTCCAGAGTGAAGAAAGTTAGAAGAACATTTAATATACAAGAAGAACTTTGGCCAGACAAGGACCCGCGGACACATCAGTGTGGTTAACGGCGGAGGGACCGGTGGAGGACCGGTGTTACAAATCAACTGGTTTTCACGTTAACTGGTTACCTTTGTTTGTAAACAAACACCGCTCCTGCAGATGTTCCCGTCACGGAGAGAAAATGTAGCTGACCTCGCGAATGCCTGAATGCACGTCCATATATAAATCTGATGATCTCTCGCTCCACCTGCTTAATCCAAACATGATGCCTCATGTTGTGAAGTACAATTGTGGGATCCGAAATACTAGACACCATATTCTGTATACATGTTCAAATAAAAATAAATAAATAAAAAGTCACCCGACACGGGATTTGAACCAACTGCAAAAATTCCCCAGCCTAATGATTTACCATGAGGCCACATAGCTACACAACAAGCAACTGTCATAAAGTCATACAATTACTGTTGAATTAAAAATCACGTTTGCATAGCTACGACTGTCAACACACCACGGCCAAATTAACTTGTGACCACTGTTATTGCAATGATAACACTTTAGCACTTTACAGGTCCAGCTCATTGCACCTCTGAAAAACATTTCACGATGATCAGAGATCACGTTTGGTAAAGATGGTCGAGGAAAATCACGCATTTGATGTTTTAGACATGTTTATGTCCGTGTGTTGTAATTCATGTTGGAGCAACATTGTGTAAATAAAACAATTTGAAGTCGAGCGGATAGGCTATCTATCTATCTATCTTCATTTGTATAGCGCCAAATCACAACAAAGTCATCTCAAGGCTCTTTACACATAGAGCAGGTTCTAAACCGAACTCTTCAGGTTTTCATTTTAAAGAGACCCAACATTCCCACATGAGCAGCACTTGGTGACAGTGGAGAGAAAAAACTAGCCTACCTTTAAACAGGAAGAACCCTCAGAACCAGACTCAGAGTGGGAGAACAAAACAAATAATAATCCTATCTAACTAAATAGCCACAGGAAACAAAATGTACTTTTAGTCTCAATTTCATATTTGGTCATATTGCTTTCCTCGCTCCACTACCCATCCATCCATTCAGTCCAAACTTCCTCAAATCAACAAGTGATGTGATGAATGATTTTATAACTGTGTGCCACTATGTGTGGATATCCTATATGCCACGCGTTACTCCGCTCGACTTCAAATTGTTGCTCAATGCACAATGTTGCTCCAACATGATTTACAACACACGGACGTAAACGTGTCCAAAACATCAAATGCGTGATTTTCCTCGACCATATTTACCAAACGTGATCTCTGATCATCGTGAAATGTTTTTCAGAGGTGCAATGAGCTGGACCTGTAAGGTGCTAAAGTGTTATCATTGCAATAACAGGTCACAAGTTAATTTGGCCGTGGTGTGTTGACAGTCATGGCTATGCAAACGTGATTTTTAATTCAACAGTAATTGTATGACTTTATGACAATTGCTTGTAATGTAATTATGTGGCCGAACGGTAAATCACAAGGCTGGGGATATTTTGCAGTTGGTTCAAATCCCGTGTCGGGTGACTTTTTATTTATTCGAGCGGAGTAACGCGTGGCATATAGGATATCCACACTTGTTAAGTCCACTCCTTCTTCTTGTTAAAAGGGAGTTTTTTCTTGCCACTGTCACCAAGTGCTTGCTCATGTGGGAATGTTGGGTCTCTTTAAAGTTAAAACCTGAAGAGTTCGGTTTAGAACCTGCTCTATGTGTAAAGAGCCTTGAGATGACTTTGTTGTGATTTGGCGCTATACAAATGAAGATAGATAGACAGATAGATAGATAGATAGATATCCGCTCGACTTCAAATTGTTTTATTTACACAATGTTGCTCCAACATGATTTACAACACACGGACGTAAACGTATCCAAAACATCAAATGCGTGATTTTCCTCGACCATCTTTACCAAACGTGATCTTTGATCATCGTGAAATGTTTTTCAGAGGTGCAATGAGCTGGACCTGTAAGGTGCTAAAGTGTTATCATTGCAATAACAGTGGTCACAAGTTAATTTGGCCGTGGTGTGTTGACAGTCGTGGCTATGCAAACGTGATTTTTAATTCAACAGTAATTGTATGACTTTATGACAGTTGCTTGTTGTGTAGCTATGTGGCCTCATGGTAAATCATTAGGCTGGGGAATTTTTGCAGTTGGTTCAAATCCCGTGTCGGGTGACTTTTTATTTATTTATTTTTATTTGAACATGTATACAGAATATGGTGTCTAGTATTTCGGATCCCACAATTGTACTTCACAACATGAGGCATCATGTTTGGATTAAGCAGGTGGAGCGAGAGATCATCAGATTTATATATGGACGTGCATTCAGGCATTCGCGAGGTCAGCTACATTTTCTCCCCGTGACGGGAACATCTGCAGGAGCGGTGTTTGTTTACAAACAAAGGTAACCAGTTAACGTGAAAACCAGTTGATTTGTAACACCGGAGGCCTGTACTACGAAGCTGGATTAACCTATCCAGGATCTCTCTCCGTTACCTGGATTGATTTAACCAGATTTTCGCAGTCCAGGATAAGCGGTACTACGAAGCTGGATATCAACTCGGTAAGTCAACCCAGGGTTTTCCCATCTGGATCTCTGCGCGTTCACATAAAGGGGAGGTGTTTGCAGCGTCTGACCAATCACAAACATGCAGAAACCCTGCAAAGCAGACTACTTTACCATGGAGGAGCAGACAATTATTCTTCATAAATATGAAGAATTCAAACATCATCCAGGCCAAAAGCAACACTGTTGCTGCAGCAAAAGCCAGGAAGGAATGCTGGCAGAAAATTACCGACTCTGTTAATGTGTAAATTCATGAGATCATACAATATTAATATATCAGACAATATAAACGGACAGCACTCTGATCACACAATGTCACTTTATTACGGCACAGACGTTTGGGGCAGAGCGCTTCCTCAGTGCCCTTCCTTTCATAGAGACATTAAGTTAGTTTAATATTCAACATTCAAAATACAAACCTATTATGCGCTTCAACCATTTGAGTGAATGATTTCAAACCAACTGTATAACATACAGAATAATATCCCCCACGTGCCTCAATGATTATTTTTTAAATATATATTTTGGCCAATTAAAAAATTGCATCTATCCCTAAAAACTCATTCTCTCCTAAGCGCTCCTCTCGCGATCCGCGCACCAATGTTGACAGGATCTTCTAAGAATGGGCAGGTCATTTTCTAAGAGAGCTGATTGGTCAGGAGGTGGTGCTTTTGTACTCGCTGATCTCTTATCCAGAACATTAACCTGCTCCGGAGCAGGTTAGCCGTTCAGCATAAGTTACCATGGTGATTTACCCCGGTAAGAAGTGAACCAGCTTCGTAGTACGGAAAACCCAGGGTTAACCCTGAAGTTACCTCGATAAGAGAAAATCCAGCTTCGTAGTACAGGCCTCGGAGAGTGAAGGCGAACGCTGATCTACCGGACAGGTGAGTAACATCAGCGCTGCTTCACATGAACTGTAACGTTACCTGCTGACATTCAGCTCACTGTCTACTTAGTCAGGATATGCTGTTGTTGTTGTGATGTTAGCTGTAAAGTAGCAGAGTTGTTACTACAGTTGTTTGACGCTGTTTGACGCTCTGCACGTTAGCTTCGCAGCTAACGTTAGCAGCGTGCTAACGTAACCGACAACGTAGCTGCTGTGTAGTTGCTCGCTGTATCTGGTGTTTGTTCACTGCTTTCAAAGTGTTTACAGTCATGAAGACATCTAAACACAGGTTTGCTATCACAATAATCTCACATGAGATTGAGACACGGTCTGGTGTTAGTACAGGTAGTTAGCCTGGCTATCAGAGCAATTAATGCTGCTATTAAACTGTAGCTTGCGCAGTGGTTGCGTCCGTTGCCATGACAATGCGTGTCCGTGAACTTCGGGGGTGGAGCCCCAGAGGGAGCACGAAGGGGGGGGGGGTTGTTTTGGTTTTCACTCAAATATCAACAACTTTTCTCCTCGTTTTCCCCCACATCGCTTACTATACCTTTAAATTCGCCACTAACTTAAACCCTTTGGTAAAGCATCATAACTAATTAATATATAACTATTCAGCCAATTCTTTACATAAAGAAACATTGAGAAACAGCTAAACTTTGGGGTTAAGAATAAGTGTGTGAGGCTATTGATCTGTTGATTGATAGCGTCGGTTTGAGTGTGTGACATCAGCTTTCTGCAGAGACTGAGAGCTTCATGGTTGTAATTTATTTTTTATCATAATATGTCCTGTAATTTCAGTGAAGCAGCAAGAAACAGAAGTAAGGGAATTTGATGTTAAAAAGACTGTAAATGTGTCAGATATCACTTGATGTGACTAACTCAGACTGCTGAAGCATCTATTTTTAAATGCATTTAGTTCGTCTATACACAGTGAAAATGCAAGTAGAGGAAGATAAAGATACAAACACATAAAGATTAAATGATTTATCAGGACATTAATAAGCTAAATTTTACAGATAAATTAATAGTTTTTAGTCCTTTTCTTGTCTCCAGGTTCAGTTTGAAGCTTTTCTTCTTCTCTTGTGATATTTAAACTGAATATCTTTTGATTGTGGATTTCATTTAAATGTGTCAACTTGAGCTCTGGGAGATTTTGATGCCTAGTTTACTACTGTTTTCTGTCCTTTTTGTTTCTACTGTACTAAATTAGTTGCGCTAGATTTCACCCTGTCCTCCTTCACCGCAGGCTTTCAGTGTAGAGACCTGAAGTGAACCAAGAAGACAGACCGTTTTTGTCTTTTAGTGCATGCTCCGGTAAGATGCCACCATATACAAATACGACAGCAGCAGCAGGACTCTTATCATACCAACACATGTGTTATGATGTTGGTTATGATGATGATGAATGTTATGATGATGAATGATACAAAAATGGTGTAATTTTGGGCTTGGTAAGATAGGTATCTTTAGCTTTATCTTTATTATTCCCGAGGGGTAATTTAGTTTACAACCAGCAGCCAAACATCAAACATAAACAACAACCACCAATAAATAAATTCACCAATAAAATAATTACAGGATTGGATTTTATGAGTCATTTAAAAGGCTGATAGCAGCAGGAATGAATGACTTTGTGAACCTTCTGCGTCCTGATGATAGCAACATGAATTCATTCCTCAGTTGATGGATCGGGTCAACCTAGATGTGCAGTTCCCACAATTTTGCTGCACACTTTCACGAAACTCTGCAGGCAATTTTGTTTTTTTTTGTTTAAAAGAAAGTGACCCGTGCCAGCAGATAAAAGAGAATGTAAGAAGAACAGATTCAGTAAAATAGGAGTTAGACATTGCCATAAAATTAGTTAAAACTGCGATATACATGTGCTGATGTGCTTTTTTTTTTTTTTTTTTTACATACAGCATCGATTTGAGGTGCTAACCCTAACCCTCCAACACCAGAGGGGAGATAATGGAAGGATTTCTACTTAGAATTGACAGACATCTCCTTAGTTTTTTACACAATAGTATTTAAAAAGGATGATTTGCACCAGTGGATAATCATCACACATAGGGAAATTGATTAATTACAGGACTCTGTGGATATAATTAAACTAACATGCATCTAAATGTAAGGCGTTGTTAGTTAGACCTACTGTTCAGGGTCTAATTTGACTAATATTTGACATTTTAGAGCTGTGAAAACACTGTAAAACTTTTCTCAATGTGAACCACAGTACACAAAAATGGGGGGGTGGGGGGCGCAGAATGTTAAAACTGACCTGTGTTTGTTAAAAAAAAAAATCAGCATTAAGACATGTTGCTGTATTCTTTATATTCTATCAAATGTTCTCTTATATCATAAAATAGTGATTATTAATGTCTTTTTTCCCCATAAGATCAATCAAACATTTATTACTGACCGATGGGGAATGTATGAATGTGAATTGGTGTAGAGACTAATTATATGAACAGTATGTAAAGGGTTCAAATATTTGACATTAATCTGTTTTATATTTCAGCCCACTTATATCAGATGACACAGGAAACGAATGCCGCTGCTTTGACATGAAGGTAAGATGACTGATTGATTTTGATGTGAGGTTTCTCTGGGACTGTAAAGCAGCATAGTGTAGAGTTTAGTGCCATCTAGTGGTGAAGTTGCAGATTGCACTCGGAAGCCCATCTCTAGATCCGGTGTGGTTTGTCTGCTTTGGGCTACGTGGCGGTATATAAAAGGACTCGTTTTAAGCTGACAAAATCCCACACTTCTTATTTTTAGGTGATTATACACTTATTAAAACATACTCATGAATATTATACTCCATTTTAACCAAATCTGTTCTGCTGGATGCTGCTAAATTCTCCACACTGTCTTTAATTCTACTCTCAGCTACATTTACTTTCGATTTCACACGTGTATTTTTACTTACAGGAAGACTAATTCAACTTCGCCTTCATAAATATGTCTAGATTGAAGCATTATTAACCCTTTAAAAAGGGGAAAATTATGCTTTTATGAATTTTCTGTATATTTTTATCCTGTTACGATGTTGGATAGTGAACAAAGATCCAAAACTTGAGGTGAATGTTTGTCGAAATGCTTCCTGCAAGACAAGACCAAGGGCTTCAACGTGCTCTTTTGAACCGAATTCTTTGGCGAGAAAAACTCAATCAGCTTTGTGTTTAGGGGGCGATGACGGAAAATATTTTCAGGGGAGGATTCATGTGGCTTCTGTACTTTTTTTTTCCTCCTTCAGGATGTCAAGGATGAGATCGTCATACTTGATGAGGGAGTGAACCTGGTGATTTCCCAGAATCGAAGGACTCTGAAGCGTGTGGCCAATCTGGTGTTGGCCGTTAACAAAATGAAGAAGCCCCAAATGTGCAGTCGTGATCTCACTGATGAGCAGCTCTGCAGTGCGCTTATGGGCAGCCTTGTGGATGGTGAGTAATCACAGGATGCACAATTCCACCTAATTATAAACCGATTAAAGCTCTTCAGACTTTGCCACAACTGTCTTCTTCTCTGTCTTCCACCAAAAAATTGTCGAAATGGCGCACATCTCAGTCACGGGAATGATAAAGTGTACCTTCAAGCGTGTCAAAAGTGAGAAGCCGTTCACTCTGTGTGACACCGAACACAAAAATCTGTGCAAAGAAGCAGAGAGTGGAGACTTGAAGCTGCAGGCCGTCACTCTGAAAGGAGGAAACTATAAACACAAAGGTACGACTATCACAAGTACACTTACAATTTTATAGCACTTTATACTCGAACTGTACAACATGTCAGACTATTTACTTCCAACACAGCTTGAAATTACAGATCACAAAAGACATCAGCTTATAAAATGACACGTTTTTAAAGATTAAACCAGCATGTTTGGTTTACAAAAAGCAGCGCTTTGTCGGAGCTTCTTAGTCTCGAAATACCGAACAGCCAGAGATCTCCACCCATCGAAGTCTGGGAATAACTGTAACCGTAAAGACAGGGGTACAAGGCGCAGTCTATTTTCGGGGTGTGTAATGCTGGGGAAAACACTTTTTTATTAAAGAGTAGTTTATTTGAATGCACCACAGGATATTAATTTATAAACACATACTCTTTTCAGTTTACTTTTATTAGAAACACAATCAAAACACACATATTAGACCTAAAAATAGTGTGTCAGGTTGATGGTTAATGGTCCGGTAATGATTTAACTGAATTGGACCGATATATTAACTCTGACCGGGTTCGGATTAGGCTGAGTTTCAATTAAACCTTTTAATATAACAGGAACTTTACACATTTAATACTTACTGAGTCCCAAAAACTACTGCACGTGAATCACACTTCAACATAAGTTTGGTCTGTAAATACTAAAACATCACAGCAGCTAGTGTCTGAAATACTTCTTCTGATCAACACACTGAATCAGTTCTCAGTATGACATACAGCATTAACGGGTCTATTTTCATTTTCAGTTAAGAATAAGTGTGTGAGGCTATTGATCTGTTGTTTGATAGCGTCGGTTCGAGTGTGTGACATCAGCTTTCTGCAGAGACTGAGAGCTTCATGGTTGTAATTTATTTTTTATCATAATATGTCCTGTAATTTCAGTGAAGCAGCAAGAAACAGAAGTAAGGGAATTTGATGTTAAAAAGACTGTAAATGTGTCAGATATCACTTGATGTGACTAACTCAGACTGCTGAAGCATCTACTTTTAAATGCATTTAGTTCGTCTATAAACAGTTAAAATGCAAGTAGAGGAAGATAAAGATACAAACACAGAGATTAAATGATTTATCAGGACATTAATAAGCAACATTTAACAGATACATTAATAGTTTTTAGTCCTTTTCTTGTCTCCAGGTTCAGTTTGAAGCTTTTCTTCTTCTTCTATGATCTTGTGTGATTTTTAAACTGAATATCTTTTGATTGTGGACTTCATTTAAATGTGTCAACTTGAGCTCTGGGAGATTATGATACCTAGTTTACTACTGTTTTCTGTCCTTTTTGTTACTATACTTCCACCACAGCTCAACAGGAAACACTAAGAGGGAATCTGATGCTAAAAAGACTGTAAATGTGTCAGATATCACTTGATATGACTAACTCACACTGCTGAAGCTCAATAGAAGCTGATCAGAGACTTTTAAATGCATCACTTTACATTGAAAACACATTATAAGGAGATGTTTTAATAGTCAGTATGAACAGGAGGAAAAAAACTCTTTCACTGCTTATACAGACACCTGACTACTGGTTTAACTCAGATTTTTTTAAATTGTGAACTCATCCTTTAATATTAATCTGTGTTTTTGCATTTACAATTAATCCTACTTGTGGCCACAGGGGGTGCTGCTGAGCAACTTACATGCTTTAAAAGCTACAGGTCAAAACAAAGAGAAGGTGAGAAGTTTAGTGGATTTTAAGTACATGATTTTATTTTAGCAGCAAAGCAAATGCCAAGCAGAAAACAGGAAAAAACATAACAAGATAAAAAAATAGCATAACAGTTGTTTTTTTAACCCAAAATCAGAAAACAAACTGTAACGGTCATTGAAGAATAAAATATATATTAAAAAAAGAAGCTTATGGTATTTTTGATAAGAATGTAACACCGTATAGATCTGCTGGTCAGAGATGTTAACAACAATGTTTAAGCTACTTTAAAAAATGGAAAATAATCTTCATCATAATCTTCTTTGTGTAAAAAATCATCAAACAAAACCAACCACAGAATCTGACATATTTAGCTCATATTACCGCTTTTAAACTTGTAATGTCTTCATATTCCTGTTCCAACTTAACAAATGACAATCGAAATACATTATTAAATATTAAATTTTTTTAAAAATAAAAAAATATTGTAGTACTTTGAAGGAATATCCTGTTACTACATTGTTCATCTGAGTTCAGATGAGTGTTGAAAAGAGTTTGGCTTTTTTTAGGTCAGTCACACAGCATTTAGTCACTGAATAGGACAAATATAAAGTAAAATGAACCCTTTTAGTGGAATATACTGTCAATTATGGCTTCACCTCACCAAGTAGATATTACTGCAGACATTGGCGCCATCTAGTGGTGAGATGTGTACATATATATGTTTTAAAATAAAAACACAATTGATTGCTCTGTCAGTGTCTTAAGCATTACTCTAAATACATTCAAACTACGCACAGCAACTTAAAACCTACAAACACTCTTTTTTTTAGTTTAAGTTGAAGCTTGTGACACGGTAGGCTGTGTCAACTTGACACATTTCCACAGGCTTGCACTCGTTAGAGGAGGTGCTGATGAACCAGCCGGGACACTTGAACGACTCGAAGGAGGTCACATCGACGCCGACGGTTTTCTTGTAGAAGAGGAAACGGTCCATGTCCTGGTCGTCGCTGATTTTCTGCATTTTGGTCTCACTGCATCTCTGCCGGGAGATAGATAAAAGAGAAAAATGTTTGTTAGATAAGGAGGCATATTAAAAGAAGAAACAGGTAGATGTGTTATGATAAGTTGGTTAGTTTGATTGATGCTTTTAGTGTAATAACTGAAATATAGGTACAATATTTACCTCTGAAATGGTAGAATATAAGTATTAAGTTGCATTAAAATGGAAATACTCAAGTAAAGTACCTCAATATTCTACTATATACTTGATTAAATGGGTAATGCTTTATTATACGTCCCTATTTATAAGCAGTATATTAACAGTTAAAAGATTTTGAAGCAGATATAAGAACAAAAAACTGTGACGTAAAGTACATAATGAAGAGTCACATAATTTAAAAAAAACACAATATTTACTTCTGAAATGCAGCCAAATATGAAGTAGAATAAAATTGAAATACTCAAGTAAAGTACCTCAACATTGTGCAATACTTCAGTAAATGGGTAACACTTTATTTCAAGTCCCTCTTATTTAAGCAGTATATAAACGTTAATAAATGGTTTGTTTGGTTTGGTGCTTGCAATAAGGAGTTAATATATATAATATATATATATATATATATATATATATATATATATATATATATATATATATATATATACTTATATATATATATATATATAATAAAAATTTCCCTGAATGACATCAGTTTCCCCCCAAAAGTCCCTCTGACTGGTTATTTCCCCTCATCATCCCCCTTTATGTGTAACATTTCCTGCTTACCTCTAGAGTCAGGACAGCTTTGTTGTCTTGCATGGAGCATGCCATGTGCATGTCGCTGTTCATGATTGACAAGACAACAGTCTGACCCTTACTGGGGCGATCCTCGCAGGGATGGCAGTATCGCGCCAGCTTGAAATTAACTGTAGCGAGAGAGAAAAAACAAAGAAAGAGGATGATTTAATGTTCACTGAGGATGGTTTTAGAAACTGAGAGAGAGAATGAGAGAGGAAGAGAAACAGGGTGAGAGACAAAGAGAGAGAGAGACAAAGAGAGAGAGAGAGAGAGAGGGAGAGAGAGAGAGAGGGAGAGAGAGAGGGAGAGAGAGAGAGGGAGAGAGACAGACACAGAGAAAGGAAGAGAGAATGAGAGAGGGAGAGAGACAGAGAGAGCGACAAAGAGAGAGAGAGACCGACAGAGAGGGAGAGAGAGAGAGAGAGGGGGAGAGTTCCCCTTTGACTCATTGTTAAAACTTGGGGGAAACAATTCAAGAGTTTTTAAAAAATAATCACAAAACCAATCTAAAGTCTTCTTTGTAAACCAAACATGCTGGTTTAATCTTTAAAAACATGTCATTTTATAAGCTGATGTCTTTTGTGATCTGTAATCTCAAGCTGTGTTGGAAGTAAATAGTCTGAAATGTTGAGCAGTTTGAGTATAAAGTGCTATAAAATTGTAAGTGTACTTGTGATAGTCGTACCTTTGTGTTCATAGTTTCCTCCTTTCAGAGTGACGGCCTGCAGCTTCCAGTCTCCACTCTCAGCTTCTTTGCACAGATCTTTGTTGTCGACGTCACACAGAGTGAACGGCTTCTCACTATTGGTACGCTTGAAGGTATACCTTGTCTTTCCTGTGCCAGAGATGTGCGCCCTCTCGACAATTTTTTCTGCGGAAAGGTAGAAGACAGTTGTGGCAAAGTCTGAAGAGCTTTAATCGGTTTATAATTAGGTGGAATTGTGCATCCTGTGATTACTCACCATCCACCAGGCTGCCCATAATCGCACTGCATAGCTGCTCATCAGTGAGATCACGACTGCAAATTTGGGGCTTCTTCAATTTGTTAACGGCCAACACCAGATTGGCCACACGCTTCAGAGTCCTTCGATTCTGGGAAATCACCAGGTTCACGCCCTCATCGAGTGTGACGATCTCATCCGTTAGATCCTGAAAGAGTGAAAAAAGTACAGAAGCCACATGAATCCTCCCCTGAAAATATTTTCCGTCATCGCCCCCTAAACACAAAGCTGATTCAGTTTTTCCCGCCAAAGAATTCGGTTCAAAAGAGCACGTTGAAGCCCTTGGTCTTGTCTTGCAGGAAGCATTTCGACAAACATTCACCTCAAGTTTTGGATCTTTGTTTACTATCCAACAACGTAACAGGATAAAAATATACAGAAAATTCATAAAAGCATAATTTTCCCCTTTTTAAAGGGTTAATAATGCTTCAATCTAGACATATTTATGAAGGCGAAGTTGAATTAGTCTTCCTGTAAGTAAAAATACACGTGTGAAATCGAAAGTAAATGTAGCTGAGAGTAGAATTAAAGACACAGTGTGGAGAATTTAGCAGCATCCAGCAGAACAGATTTGGTTAAAATGGAGTATAATATTCATAAGTATGTTTTAATAAGCGTATAATCACCTAAAAATAAGAAGTGTTGTATTTTGTCAGCTTAAAACGAGCCCTTTTATATACCGCCACGTTTCCACAATAGCCCAAAGCAGACAAACCACACCGGATCTAGAGATGAGTGCAATCTGCAACTTCACCACTAGATGGCACTAATTCTACACAATGCTGCTTTACAGTCACAGAGAAACCTCACATCAAAATCAATCAATCATCTTACCTTCATGTCAAAGCAGCCGCATTCGTTTCCTGTGTCATCTGATATAAGTGGGCTGAAATATAAAACAGATTAATGTCAAATATTTGAACCCTTTACATACTGATCATATAATTAGTCTCTACACCACTTCACATTCATACATTCCCCATCGGTCAGTAATAAATGTTTGATTGATCTTATGGGGAAAAAGACATTAATAATCACTATTTTAATGCTGATTTTTGATTTTTTTTTAAAACAAACACAGGTCAGTTTTAAAATTCTGCTTTTTCCCCCCATTTTTGTGTACTGTGGTTCACATTATGAAAAGTTTTACAGTGTTTTCACAGCTCTAAAATGTCAAATATTGGTCAAATTAGACCCTGAACAGTAGGTCTAACTAACAACGCCTTACATTTAGATGCATGCTAGTTTAATTATATCCACAGAGTCCTGTAATTAATCAATTTCCCTATGTGTGATGATTATCCACTGGTGCAAATCATCCTTTTTAAATACTATTGTGTAAAAAACTAAGGAGATGTCTGTCAATTCTAAGTAGAAATCCTTCCATTATCTCCCCTCTGGTGTTGGAGGGTTAGGGTTAGCACCTCAAATCGATGCTGTGTGTAAAAAAAAAAATCAGCGCATGTATATCGCAGTTTGAGACTACTTTTATGGCAATGTCTAACTCCTGTTTTATTGAATCTGTTCTTCTGATGTTCTCTTTTATCTGCTGGCACGGGTCAATTTATTTTAAACAAAAAAAAATTGGCTGCAGAGTTTCGTGAAAGTGTGCAGCAAAATTGCGGGAACTACACTGCCTGAAAAAAGCGAAATACCCGATTCATCAACTGAGGAATGAATTCATGTTGCTATCATCAGGACGCAGAAGGTTCAAGAAGTCATTCATTCCTGCTGCTATCAGCCTTTTAAATGACTCATGAAATCCAATCCTGTAATTATTTTATTGGTGAATTTATTTATTTATTTGTTGTGGTGTTTGATGTTTGACTGCTGGTTGTAAACTAAATTACCCCTCGGGAATAATAAAGATAAAGCTAAAGATACTCTATCATACCTATCATACCAAGCCCAAAATTACATCATTTTTGTATCATTCATCATCACAACATCGGCATGTGTTGGTATGATAAGAGTCCTGCTGCTGCTGTCGTATTGCTGCACTGTCTGCACACGTTGTTGGCATTTACTTTGTTGTTGTCAGTAGCAGATTTTGATATTGGTGGCATCTTACCGGAGCATGCACCAAAAGACAAAAACGTTCTGTTTTCTCGGTTCACTTCAGGTCTCTACACTGAAAGCCTGCGGTGAAGGAGGACAGGGGGAAATCTAGCGCAACTAATTTAGTACAGTAGCCTACTGATGCAAAAATGGAAATGAGTCACGCTTACCAAATAAACCACAATTCATTAGTGTGTTCATAAAGTAACTTTCTTTGAATTCATTTGATTTCTAAACAAGATACACTGGTAAGAATTGCTTTACATTGTTAATATGGACTTAAAAATGTTGAACATGCAATGAAAATGCAATTAATTATGAACTATTAATAACTATATAATGATTTAACTATTGAAATACAGCGATTAATTGAGATGAAAGAAAAATGAATCGTTTGACAGACCTATTTCTAAGGCTGTTTTTGTTTTTGCCAAGTTTACAAAACAAAGGTAGAGGAAGTGAAATCATTGGGAAGCATTTCCCTTTTCAAAGACAGGAACTCAGGATGTGCCACTGCCAAAAAAAAAGGTTTTCAGGAACTTGAAATTTTTATCTCACGAACATTCCTCAGCGTTAAAATTTCACTTTCACACACACTTTGTGCTCTGAGCTCAAAGTTATTCTAAAAAAAACAAAAACAAACCCTAATCTCAAAGTTTGTCAATTTTATTTTTGATATTTGCAGTGGGACGCATTACAAACACTGTACATGTAGGCACAAATAGAGCATTATAGATATATATTATAGATTACACTTACCCATCCAGAGCATCAGCCAGATCAAAGTCACCCATTGTGTTTGATATCAGTTGTTAAGAAGTGATTACAGGTTTAAATTTAAGCAAGTGAGATTACTCTTTTTTTTTCTCTGTCTCAGGAGTCCAGCAGACAGTTACGTGCTCCTTGATGCACCGCAGACTGACTGAAACTGTGTCAGTGTGTCTTTTTTATCTTCACTCAGCTTCCTGGTTTGAGCCTTGTTGTGGCTCCACGTGTGTGTTTGTATGCTTTCACTCATGATGAAATCTACTACTCACAACAACACCCACACCTTCAGTGGAACATTACTGTGATTATTCATAAATCACTTTTTGTTTTTGGTGTAGGTGTATGTTTTTATTCATTTTCTGGAAATTTGATAAAATAAGAGAACAAATGAAGAGGTAATAATATACTAACCCTAACTGACCACTAACTTATCCCTCATAATTCACTGTGATGTTTGATGTAGTATGCAGTATTACAGTAAAAGTACTGCAGTATTATAGTGATGTAGTATGCAGTATTACAGTAAAAGTACTGCAGTATTATAGTGGTGTAGTATGCAGTATTACAGTAAAAGTAGTGATATATTATTATATATGACATCATTAGATTATTAATAGTGAAGCATCAGTGTTAGAGCAGCATGTTACTGTAGCTGCTGGAGGTGGAGCTCGTTTATACTACTTTATATACAGTTAGCTAGTTTACACTACTTTATATACAGTTAGCTAGTTTATACTACTTTATATACAGTTAGCTAGTTTATACTACTTTATATACAGTTAGCTAGTTTACACTACTTTATATACAGTTAGCTAGTTTACTATACTTTATATACAGTTAGCTAGTTTACTATACTTTATATACAGTTAGCTAGTTTACTATACTTTATATACAGTTAGCTAGTTTATACTACTTTATATACAGTTAGCTAGTTTACACTACTTTATATACAGTTAGCTAGTTTATACTACTTTATATACAGTTAGCTAGTTTACACTACTTTATATACAGTTAGCTAGTTTACATTACTTTATATACAGTTAGCTAGCTTACACAACTTTATATACAGTTAGCTAGTTTAGTCCAGTGGTTCCCAACCTAGGGGTGGGGCCCCTCCAAAGGGTCAGCAGATAAATGTGAGGGCTGGTGAGATGATTAATGGGAGAGGAAAGAAGAAAAAAAAAAGTTCTGGTACACAAATGTGTTTTCAGTTTTTGGACTTTTTCTCTAATCTTTGAGTGTTGCTGAAATATTGGATCATTTGACCATTTGGCAGAGACAAAGGGGAGCACCCAGTTTAACTACACAAAGGAAGGTGGGATAATGAGACACAGGAAGTTTCCTCTCTGAAGCAAGAGACAAAGGTGATTACAAAATAAAATAGGAAATAACCAAGAATGCAAAAACTCAGTAACTAGACGTTATACCTCCTGTCCCACCTCACAGAAAGGAGCAGATATCGGCCCTGCTGTTTGGTTGATGCTCTTCTCCGCCCCTGTCAGCCGGTCTCCTCGTATGTTCTACATGTTCTTGAGTGTTGTGCTAACCCTAACCCTAACCCACAATCATCCTCGAAGAGCTAGACTAACCTGTGCAACCTGATTTGGCTGCAGATAAAAGTGGTATAGCTACTAAAAATAGTGATAAGGACAATAAGCAAAACTAGAGATAAGATTCAGTCAATCAGCTGTCTGTGGCCACAGCATTATAACCATTCTCCCTTTTTGGGTTTTTTAGGGTTGTCTTACTTTTGCTTCTCCATTGCACCTGTTGTCACTTGCTGAAACTTGAATCACAATCTCTTCCGCTTCCTAAATGGACAGATTGATTTCCCCAAAGTTTAACTGACTTGGTGTGATAGTGTGATGATTCAGTGTTCCCTTAATTTGTGTGAGCAGTGTAGATGTAAAACATGTCTTGAAGGTATAACACAGTAATGTTTTAAAGGACCATTCTGTATAGTCACAGAGGAAACAGAAGAGTTAAACTGGATCTTTAAAACATTTGTTCAAACATAATGAAGTTTTATGATCTGTAAACGTGTTGCTGCTGTCTCAAAACTGCCTCATAAAAACTGTAGATTGTGAACTCCGTCAATTTAGGAAGTTGATGAGGTCACACATTAGTCATAGTGTTTCTTTTAACTCCTCTTGCACATTGTTTCAACCGGTGTTCATATCAGTAAATTACTTTATTGTGGCTGTATTCGGACTTTAAACCTAAACTTATCTTGTTTTATTATGTTTGTGCTTTATCTTGTTTTAATGTGAGATGAATCGATTAGTTCCGATACACAAATCGGAACTTTGGAGATCTTTTTAATAATCAGTATGAACAGGAGGAAACGGGAGGAACAAGAGGAAAAACCTCTTTCACTGCTCATATCAAAGTCAAAGTCAATTTTATTATCCTAAAGACGGGAATTCAAGTGGTCAAAGTGCAGATACAGAATACAGATATTAAAAACAAACAAATAGATACACTAATGTCCTTCCTTCCTTCCTTCCCAAGCTAGCAACTCAGTAACTTTCACCCACGCACACGCACATACAGCACACCCTCATAGCTGAATCAAATCTGACCTGTTGGGTCTGATCAAAAGGAAAATCATTATATCATTAATCCATAGAATGAGCCTCAGGTTCACTCCAAGATCCACCAGTTTGCCCACCAGCAGATGAGGTTGTAAGGTGTTAAATTCACTGCTGAAACCAATGAAAATGATCTTCACAACACACTGGCTGGTATGCAAACTGATACGGATCTAGATGTTTTGTCACTATCTCTTCTAAACACTTCCCAGGAACTGAGTTTAAGGCTACTGGTGTCAGATGGTTTATCTGTTTGGGCCTGCTGTGTTTAGGCGCTGATACAATCAGACTATTTCCACTAAGGAGGGATTGATCCTGTGTCTACTGAGGAAAGGGAATGCAATGCACACAGGACCGTACAGCTGATTCCATTTGGACCCTGAGATTTACTAATATTAACACGGGAAAAAAACAGATTTTTAACTTCACCTGTGGACACCTGACTGCTGCTGTAAGGCTGCGTTCATACTGTAAATCTGATCCAGATCTGAATCCTTCTCAAATCCGCCTGACTGTCCACACTGTTTTTAGCAAGTGTCCAAATCGGATTTGGCTCTGTTCAGACTGGGCCACATTAATGACCAATCTGACAGGTTGCTGTGGCAACATAGTTGGAGCGGAGGCGTCATCTAGCGCGTATTGTGTGATGTCATATAACTGCGACAGCAACAAGAAACCCTCGAGCTTCGCTTGAACAGAGCCATCTCCCCAAAGATTAAGAATCTGGTTTGGTCCTCTGTCCATGGACTGATGTTTACGTCCTCCGTTGCCTCCAGTGATATCACCTAGCAACAACAACTGGAATAAGTCCTCCAGTGATATCACCTAGCAACAACAACTGGAATAAGTCCTCCAGTGATACCACCTAGCAATAACAACTGGAATAAGTCCTCTAGTAATATCACCTAGCAACAACAACTGGAATAAGTCCTCTAGTAATATCACCTAGCAACAACAACTGGAATAAGCCCTCCAGTGATGTCACCTAGCAACAACAACTGGAATAAGCCCTCCAGTGATATCACCTAGCAATAACAACTGGAATAAGTCCTCCAGTGATATCACCTAGCAACAACAACTGGAATAAGTCCTCCAGTGATATCACCTAGCAACAACAACTGGAATAAGTCCTCCAGTGATATCAGCTAGCAACAACAACTGGAATAAGTCCTCCAGTGATATCATCTAGCAACAACTGGAATAAGTCCTCCAGTGATATCACCTAGCAACAACAACTGGAATAAGTCCTCCAGTGATATCATCTAGCAACAACTGGAATAAACGGGTCTGGTGTCGCATTGAGTGACGTAGTGTAGAGACGTAGAGAGACATCACGGACAGTCAAATCAGATATGAGTGTTTGGAGCTGTTCAGACTCAGACACATCTGTCCAAATGAGATTTGAAACTTCTTCCCAAAGGTGGTTTCAATCTGGTTTCATGTGATTTCTGACTGTTCAGACTTCATAAGAGCATCCGGTTCCAATCTAGATTGGCTAAAAATCTGATTTTGGCTTGCAGTTTGTCTGTTTTTAAATAAAGCTCTGAGTTTAAACAATGTGGGCTAAAGGGGAACTTATACATTACTGGACCTTTGAGCATCTGGGTTTTTACTTTAAGTAATTTACACTATTTTGTTGATTTTAATTGAAATATGGCCTCTTTAGTAGAGGTGAGCAGGTGCAGTAGTTTCACTCTAAAGAACTTCTTTGAATGCTGTACTAAGGATGACTAAGCATTATGAATTGAGGAACCTGCCAAAAACAAAAAAAAAAGGGTCAATTATAGACACAGACATAGTGATGATGTTTGATGATTGATGTGGGAAGTCATCAGTCCAGTAACTTCAACATTTGAAGAACAAAGAAGGTGTAATGTTACAACTGGGACATGAGAGTGTGATAATTACACAACAAAAGGAAATGAAAAAAATAAATAAAAAACTGAACCAACCAAAGTGGAACAACAACAATGGATTCATTATGAAGAGAGAAGCAAAAGTAGCCGATGAGAATTCAGTTCAAAGTAAATGTGTTAAGTTACATCTGTTAGTGCTTATGTTAGCCCGTGGTGGCTAACCACAGGATATCTTTGGAGGCGATCTCTGTTTGTTCTGACAACAGAAATTAGTGACACACTCTGTGGTAGAGTTAGCATGACATAAATGACACGCTCTCTTTGAGTACAGTGAAAGAAAAAGATATGTAACTTATAGGGGTGAACATCAGAGACTAACACTCCATACTGTACGTCTCTCAGCTTTCTGAAAGTTTCATTTAGGATTGATCTTGCTGTTTGATGTATGACTGATGACGTATTCATGAATAATTTGTTGTGCAGAAATTATAGAGACTAATTATGAGAGGAAACTGAGAGTCTGAATATGAACAGTGTGTGAGGTTAGGTACAGTACTTTTTCCACCAGTGGTTCATTGCACTACTTGCATATTGGAGAGATTGCTCAATGCTGTCGTGTATATTACTCATATTAACTCTGTTGTTGCACTTAGTCTAACCTCTCTCTCAGGAAGTGTTTTTGTGCTCTGGCTTCATATTTGAAACTGAACACAAACATAATTTTTAATCTATTTGAGTCAAAGTCAGTTTTTTGCGATTGAATCCTTCATTTCTCATTAATATGTTCATTATTAATAAAGAGCGGTAATGTTTTAAAGGGCCATTCTGTATAGTCACAGAGGACACAGCACAGGATCTTTAAAACATTTGTTCAAACATAATGAAGTTTTATGATCTATAAACTTGTGGCTGCTGTCTTGCAAACTGTCTCAAAACTGTCACATAAAAACTGTAGATTGTGAACTCTTGATTCATCCAGAACCGTCAATTTAGGAAGTTCATGAAAGGCCACACATTAGTCTGCTTCACATTTCAAACTGAACACAGACAAAATTTTGAATCTATTTGAGTCAATGTCAGTTTTTTGCAATTGAATCCTTCATTTCTCAGCCAGATTTTGGAGTTTCCATGGTATGAATCTAGTGATCTCCTTTCCACATCCTACCTGTGAATCATTTATGTGATAGCCTGCATCTGTAACAGGTCATTTAAATTTCTGTTTGATTTGCATGACTGCCATATTTGCAACTATGGCATTTCCATCAACAAGTGACCTCAGTTTGTAGCCACAAAACCTGCCCGTGATTAAACCACACAACAGTTTTTGAACTCCATGATGAAACAACAAAACGTGTGGGGGGGGGGAAACATTTTTTCTCTTAACATATAATACCTGGAGGTGGGGTGGAAACTTTTTCTAGGTCAAATGAACTAGTTTCCCGTAAAACCGCGTAAAAAACCAAATGCTGCCAGTCATCTAGTGACACGAGAACCCACAGCACAGCATTTACAAGCTAATGAAACCCATGTAGCTCACATTATTTAAACTCACAGAGCTTTATTTTAAAAGGATGGCTTCACTATTTCTTAAGTCTGTCTGAAAGCAGCAGGCAGGTGAGCAGTGAAATCATTCCTGCTGTTCATACTGACTATTAAGTCCTTCAAATGTTGCTTTCATTGTAAAGTGATGCATTTAAAAGTCTCTGATCAGCTTATATTGAGCTTCAGTGTGAGTTATTCATATCAAGTGATATCTGACACATTTACAGTCTGTTTAGCATCAAATTCCCTCTTAGTGTTTCCCTGTTGAGCTGTCATTCATTTCTATAAATGTTCATGGTCCATGGTGGAGTCCCAGATACAACTCCTGTCGCTGTGATTGGCCAGTTGTGTTCCTGCTAATTGTTTTTTTGAGTCAGACCAGGTCCAGTTTATTAGAAAAAAAAATACCCAGAGGCAGAAGCTCATAGAGATACTTTTAAATGGAACCTTAAATAATAACATGCAATTATCAAAAGTAATTATTTCAACCACAATTATGATGAAATAATATTTATAGGTACATTTACTCTCTCATACTCTTTCATTTAAATAACTGTTTAACATCCAAAGAGATAAAATCATCAAATATTTGATAATAAAAACAAAGACTGAAAACACATTTGTGTATCAGAACTTTGTTTTTTCTTCTTTCTTCTCCCATTAATCATCTCCGCAGCCCTCACATTTATCTGCTGACCCTTTGGAGGGGCCCCACCCCTAGGTTGGGAACCACTGGACTAAACTAGCTAACTGTATATAAAGTAGTGTAAACTAGCTAACTATATAAAGTAGTATAAACTAGCTAACTGTATATAAACTAGCTAACTGTATATAAAGTAGTGTAAACTAGCTAACTGTATATAAAGTAGTATAAACTAGCTAACTGTATATAAAGTAGTATAAACTAGCTAACTGTATATAAAGTAGTATAAACTAGCTAACTGTGTATAAAGTAGTATAAACTAGCTAACTGTATATAAAGTAGTGTAAACTAGCTAACTGTATATAAAGTAGTGTAAACTAGCTAACTGTATATAAAGTAGTATAAACTAGCTAACTGTATATAAAGTAGTATAAACTAGCTAACTGTATATAAAGTAGTATAAACTAGCTAACTGTATATAAAGTAGTATAAACTAGCTAACTGTATATAAAGTAGTGTAAACTAGCTAACTGTATATAAAGTAGTATAAACTAGCTAACTGTATATAAAGTAGTATAAACTAGCTAACTGTATATAAAGTAGTGTAAACTGGCTAACTGTATATAAAGTAGTGTAAACTAGCTAACTGTATATAAAGTAGTATAAACTAGCTAACTGTATATAAAGTAGTATAAACTAGCTAACTGTATATAAAGTAGTATAAACTAGCTAACTGTATATAAAGTAGTATAAACTAGCTAACTGTATATAAAGTAGACTAAACTAGCTAACTGTATATAAAGTAGTATAAACTAGCTAACTGTATATAAAGTAGTGTAAACTAGCTAACTGTATATAAAGTAGTATAAACTAGCTAACTGTATATAAAGTAGTATAAACTAGCTAACTGTATATAAAGTAGTATAAACTAGCTAACTGTATATAAAGTAGTGTAAACTAGCTCCACCTCCAGCAGCTACAACAGTAACATGCTGCTCTAACTCTGATGTTTCACTATTAATAATCTAATGATGTCATATATAATAATATATTGTTGTGAAACATAAACAGCAGGGTTCACTGAATGATTTGATAATGTGAATAAACTTTACAGTCAGCAGATCTCAGCCCATCTGAACACCATTAAGACGACTCTGTCCACCAACGTCTCAATAAAACCAAATTATATTAAAAAAAAGTTCATCTTCAAATCTATTTAGTGATGTCTCTGATGCTGTATGTCCTTTTTGTTATGTCTGGTTGTGTTTGTGTTTCTATCTATCTGCTGTACTCAGGTTGCTCTTGTAAAAGATATATAAGGTTTATAAAGATATACAAATATAATAAAAGGTGTGTGTGTGTGTATATATATATATATATATATATATATATATATATATATATATATATATATATATATATATATATATATATATATATATATATATATATATATATATGGGAATATATTGTGAAGAAATGGTGTTCGTCTTGCCTAGTAAAGATTCGGTAAGGAGTACAGAAATACTTTAACTACGTCTCTCATAATACTTATGTACTTTTACTGAAGTAGATTTTCCATACAGGACTTTTACTTGTATACTTGAGTATTTATTCATTGCTGTTTTCTACTTTCACTTTAGTAAAGGATCTGAATTCGTCTTCCACTACTAAACAATCGAGACCTTTCATGTTGATGAATCATAGTAACCTCTGAAACACCAGGGAAAGGATTCAACTCTTTGCCCACAGAGAGTTTACAAGTTCAACAGATGTTCCTACAGCTCTGTATTTTACCACCACCAGCTAAGGAGGGGGGGGGGGGGGAATTACCATGTAATTTCCAAACAGGAAGTCACAGTAGTCACTGAAAGTTGGGACATAAAATACTAAAAATATGTATATAAAAATTGGGAGCGTGTTCATTTTGTTTCAGTTTTATCTGCTGAGTTTGATTCTGAGTTCAGAGCTTTAAAATGTTGTATCTGTTGTCCGTGTAACTGGAACTTACTACTTATAAAGTTGAATGATCAACCAGTGTACTCTACAGTATGCTGACGTGGCTGCCTTAGAAGTTGCCGACCACTACGTAGTTGGTTTCAAACCTGCAGGAAGTGGTGTTGGTGATACCAAGAACACAAGAAACGCTGCTACAGGCAGTTTTGTGCTTTGTTAAATGCATATGAAAGAGAGGTGATACTGTCACTGCTTACAAGTGGTTCATTTGTTTTTGATGACTGTGTGTTACAGGGTGGCCCTTTAAGATTTATTAAATTTGCATAAATGTTTTCGGGAAATCGACATGAAATCATGAAAGTAGGGCAACTGCTGACATACATCTACATCTTTGATCTTTTTTATAATTCCTTTGAAGTCTGTGTAAAGTCAATTCATTGATTTACTTCTAAACATATTAAACATGTTGGAAAATGGTTACAGAAAACGTGAAAAGCCTGATAACTATGCAGTACTGAATTGTGGAGATTGAGCCTTGAACTGTTTCTCACCCTCTCATTTTTACTGATTTTATGAGCCTGCCAAAAAGGGCTATTCCATGATGTAGTGGCGTACCCTTGGTCCCTCCCCTACTATATAAGACCGAGAGTCCGCTCTCCTCAGTGGTTAACCTGCCTAGTGGCGATTTATTGTTACTACATCTAACACTACTACCAATACAGTCTACAATTAGCCAGTTAGCTGAGTTAGCCGCTGCCGAACTAGCAGGTGAGCTAGTGGCAGAAAGAGCTGTAGCGTCCATGTTTCTGGTAGAGGTGGTGACTTTGATTGACAGGTGACACTTGGTAGGGGGCGGGGCTTCAGCGAATTCGGTGGCCACGCCCACAGTGTTTGGGAGCAGAGAAAGAGGCTGATTTTTACACAACTTTGAAGCCTAATTTCATATATTTGGCGATTTTTATAATCATTCAAATTTGGCAGGGTGGTTAATAACACACTTTTCTGTGGTATGTCAAACTCAGAACACATATTTATTCTTACTTTACACGGACTTTAAGTTGATACTGAAAGCTTGTGAGAGCAGCTATGCCTACTTACCAAGCAGCAGTAACTACAGCTTAAAATTGAGAGTCAATGCAGAAGTGTCTTAAAGTGCACTAATAGTCTCCCATTCAAAAAGCTTCAGCTTCTCCCATGAAATAATAAGAGAATATATGTTTTCACCAAGTCATTATAGTCTCAATCTATAATTTTAGGCCTTCTGATGAGTGTGGGTGTAGCGGTAATTTAAGCCACGTTATTGCTCCATTAACGAGATTTGATAACTTCTTAGCTTCTATGTCTGACCATAACCTGCAACTTCCTGCAACAGGAAAGAGCGTAGCTGTGTGAGGCCAGAGCTGCTCAGTGACTCATAATGATGCTAATAATAATAATAGTAGTAGTAGTAGGAGTAGTAGTAGTAGTAATGATGATAATTTAAACGAGGCAGAAGTCAAAGCTGCCAGAAATCCTCTTTGCATCTCGCCCTGTAGCTCTTTAACTCTCCGTCTGTCTTTCTTCCTGTAGTTATCAGCTGGTAAAATCTTGTTTTTAAGCCTTAAATCGAGGTGTAATCAAGGCTTTAAACAAAACCTTTTAACGACGGACACCCGAGACAGTTTTCCAACTCAGGGACCTGATTCACCTTTCACTTCTGAGCCAAAAAGAAGAAGTTGCGCTTGAGGCGAGAGCTGCCATGAATCAAACGGACCTTCACATGAATTGAAATGTTTGGCACACAAGACCATGAAATATACACTACTGTGCAAAGATTTTTAGGAACTGAAAGTAACATGACACAGCTTTTAAAGATTCCTGAGCTAGTTTATGGCAGATGGGCGATGGGCCTTTAGTGTTTGACCAGTTTGTTTTGTGGTTGGTGAATGCTAAAAGTTAACATTGTGTATTGAGGTTTAGGGTTAGGGTTAGGGTTGAGAGTACCACAGAAAGGTTTTGCTTCTTGCTTTAGTGAAATTTGGTTCAGTATTTGTCCACAATTTTTTTGGTTTTCAAACCCTTTCACTTTTGTCTAAGTGGTCATTTTTGTTTCAATCTGTAGGAGTCAAGCATAAAGTAACTCAGGGAGTGAATTTTAACGTTTGGCACACATGACCCGAAAATACACTGTGCGGTTTTAAGTACTGAAAGTAATGTGGGAATGTTTTCAAAGATTCCTGAGACAGTTTTTGACAAGTGGGGGCTCGTCTGAGGTTGAAACCTGTTTGGTAGGGTAGCTGTTTTGGGACAAATGGAGGACTGTTCAGTCAAATAGGGTTTGTGTTGTGGTTGGAGAATGCCACGAAAGGTTTTTGCTTCTTGTGTTAGTTACTTTAGTGAGATTTGGTGGATGGTTTAATGGAGAACAGCAGTATTTGTACCCAATTGTTTGGTTTTCAAACCCTTTCACTTTTGTCTAAGTGGTTTCAATCAGTAGTTAAGCATAAAGTAACTCAGGGAATGAATTTTGATGTTTGGTACACAAGACAGTGAACTACAGAGTACTGTGTAAAGGTACTGAAAGTAATGAGGATGCTTTCAAAGATTCCTGAGCCAGTTTATGATAAATGGGGGCTCGTCTCAGGTTGAAATATACTTGGTAAAGTTCAATCCAGCTGTTTGGGACAAATGGAGGCCTGTATCAGTGTGTAACCAGTTTGTTTTGTGGTTGGTGAATGCTAAAATTAAACATTGTGTATTTTTGAGAGTACCATGAATCTTGTTTTAGTTACATTAGTGGAATTTGGTGGATGGTTTCATGGAGGGGAGCAGCATTTGTACCCATTTTTGTTTCATTCTGTAGGAGTCATTCATAAAGTAACTCAGTGATATGACTTTATAATCTCCCACAAACCAATGATGATAATAATAATGATTGACAATACTTGAATGAATAGATTAAAATGAATAAACAGACTACCCAAAAATGTTGTTTCAGCTTCAGGCTTTGGGTATTCCGCTTTCTTGTTATTGCATCATATCCGATTTATTTCCTTTCATACTCGATTAAAAATGAATTTATGAAAAGGAATCATAAAAAGGATATGAAACTACAGACATGTGCTTCATAAAAGGGTTATGAAATCAGATTCACAATGAACTAAAATATTTAAGGGTTTTTATTAGGGAACAATGAACTCAAGGAATTTAAAAACCCAAAGAAGAAATGTTGTCAGATTTATGATTAGAAACCGAGGTAGATCATAACATGAGGAAACAATCTCACCACAGTCTATTAAAGCTTTAGCGAGACACCAATACATTTCTGCAATGATTTTCCAATGACGTGCTGTACAGTAATTTCATTTTTGTTTTCAGTACCTGTTTTCACTACTTGTACTTTGAGTATTTTCATTTCATGCTGCTTTATACTTCCTCTCCACCACATTGCAGAGAGAAATACTGTAGTTTTTGCTTCATTAGATTTATTTAACTACATGTTTGGCTTGTTAACCCTTACAAAAAATAATCCCTCCAAAAAGCATGGATGGGTTGCATGGATTATGTTTTTAAGCATTTTGCCTGTATTTATATTTGTAGCTGTGGCTGTAATGATTCCTCCTGTTCATTCTCCATTAGAAGATCCCTTCATAATGCACTTACAATGGAAGTGATGGAGGACTAAATCCACAAAAATGGAAGAAATGTTGTCAGATTTATGATTAGAAACCGTCACCCACTACAGATTAAAGATTAGTTTAATCTGTAGTTAAACTGTTCATCTGATTACCAGCCACAGAAGATTGATAGAGATTAGCTGGTTGTGATTTCCTGTTCGTAGACAAACACTGATTGTTCTCTCATGTTTTAAGACCTCCTTAATTTGACGAAATTTGACACACTAAAAGTCTGTTTTCACATTTTACTTCTGAGCGTTTCTCATTCTTCGACTTATTCCGACTTTAAGACGTAAATCTACGAGCTCGATTTGTGACATAAATAATTTGGAGCCAGTGCTGGTTGCCTCGTTTGCTTTTTTTTGCTGTTGATGTTGTTCTGTTGCCCTGGGCAGTGACCAAAAGAGGGCCGAAATGTGTTTAGGAGAGTGTCTAGGCTCAGTCTTAGAGAAAGGGTCAGGAGATCAGACATCCATTGGAGGCTAGGAGCTCCTTCGCATCAAAAGGAGCCAGTTGAGGTGAGCCTCATTTTAGAGGTGTTCTGGGTACGTCCAACAGGGAGGAGACCCAGAACACACTGGAGGGATTATATATCTCAGCCCCCCCCCCCCCCCCCCCCATTACTCGGCTTTAAGCCACTCAGTACATTTCAGATAAAGACATGCATAAGACCGGATCAGTTGTCTGAGTATACATGCCGTTCAGAGAATCAGATAAATGGCCGAAGCATGGCTGACTCCGTTACGCTATGTGGCGCTGTAGCCCTCTCAACAAAGAGCCACTTCCTGTTGACCTCTACTTAACAGCAACAACAAACTATCTGACGGCATTCAAACAAAGATGGTGTACGTGGAGATGGACGATGCTACAGTAGCGTAGATTTCGTGCATTATTTGCCTTCTAATAATGCACATAAAAAGAACGGCGGATCTTGCACTTACGGGTGAAAAGCCCCAGCGGAGATTCTCGAGCATGTGCAGAATGCTAAATCCGATTTAGATACGATTGCTGAGTATACATGGCGTTAAAATGCCAACTATGAACGAATTATCTAGGTATTCTTATCCGATTTTGAGATGTCCATTATGGTCCAAAGTAGGTCTGATGTAGATCGGACTAAGGTGTTTACAAGCATTTTCAAAGTCCAAACTATGTCTGATACGATCAGAAATTCGAATTTTTTGCTGCATGTAAACGTACTGACAGAGACCTGGCCTTGGATAAGCAACAGAACATGAATGGATGGATGGATGGACAGTCCTGGTCCAATACTCAACAATATGTGATGTGGAAACTTGAGAATAGACTTCACAGTGAAGGAGGAGACATCTGTTGTCCGGTTGGAAAAGTTTTGAAATGAATAATGTTTGTGTAGATTCAGAGATTCTGGATTTTTCTAACGAGAAGAAAAGAGGTAGATGACATACTATAATTGAACATTTGCTTGTGGAAAATAAACACAGTAGACACAAATTATAATTCAAAGCAGTTATATATCTTACAACATGTCTTGGCAAAAGTTTAAAGTCTGAATGTGAGCAGATAGTGTCAGCAAGTGTATTCTCTGTCATTTCATGCCATTTTCTGATCGGTGGGTTTGTAGACATGGGAATTTTCCATCACCTCCATCACACATTGGGTCAAACTAGGCCTTGAAGTCATCGCAAGGTCACACCAAATCTTAACCGTGAGACACTGCCCCCCCCCCCCCCCCCCCCTTCACATACTAGTAGACAATAAGTCTGCTCCTTTTGGGGAAAACAGGAGGCACCGGTGTGGGAAAACAGGAGCCACCCTGATAGTGTTGCTGCAGCAGCCGAGGTCAGATATCATGTGTTTGTCTGTCTCGAGGTAAACTGTAGTGAGAAGTTGGATATGTTTGAATGGAGGACAAGGTTGCTGAGCTGTGTGTTCCCAGACACTGTCCTAATCTGTCGAGCAATGGATTCATTTCTGTATGCTGCAGATGTGTTGTATCTGAACATATTTGAGCATGATTCACCTATGGCATTATCTGTAAAGCTTACTAAAAGACCAGAATTGAATGGAGCATCAGGACAGAACATGCTCTGATCATTATTTCATTCTTCTTGTTCAAGTGTCAATGAACCTTTTCAACTCCTGTGCACTCTCTCCACTGATGTATGGGCTTCATATTTAATTTCTCAGACGGCCAAAAGTCACACTGGTTATCTCTGAGCTTTAAGAGCTGAGGATTTTCATTATTTATTGGTTAGTTGTTCAATTGTAAAGTCTAAAGAATGTCAGAAATGCATGAAAAATGTCCTTCACAATGCCCGAAGCCCAAGACGATGTCATGAAAAGGTTTTGTCAACAAAAATATTCAATTTACTATAATATAAGACAAAGATAAGCTGCAAATTCTCACCAATGACAAGCTGGAGCTGGAGAAAGATTGGTATTAAGTGACTTAAATGATTAATCAATTATCAAAATAGTTGATTAAATGACAGTTTCCGCTCTAGTTCAATCCTTTATGATAAAATATGTCCCCAAAAAAAAGTCTGATTATTCTGTTAAAGTACCATTGTATTGTCACAGTATATCTATTTTGGATTCTTTCTCTGCTTGCAGTTTCGGGCCAGTTTCCAAACCTGCCTGCACAAAATGAATACTACCTCCTCCTCCGAAGAACAAGAGAAGGAAATCAACAATCAGGCCGTCTGCCAAAGAGATAATGAAAGAAAAACAACAGAGAAAAACACCTGAGGTAGATCATAACATGAGGAAACAATCTCACCACAGTCTATTAAAGCTTTAGCGAGACACCAATACATTTCTGCAATGATTTTCCAATGACGTGCTGTACAGTAATTTCATTTTTGTTTTCAGTACCTGTTTTCAGTACTTGTACTTTGAGTATTTTCATTTCATGCTGCATTTATACTTCCTCTCCACCACATTGCAGAGAGAAATACTGTAGTTTTTGCTTCATTAGATTTATTTAACTAAGTTTGGCTTGTTAACCCTTACAAAAAATAATCCCTCCAAAAAGCATGGATGGGTTGCATGGATTATGTTTTTAAGCATTTTGCCTGTATTTATATTTGTAGCTGTGGCTGTAATGATTCCTCCTGTTCATTCTCCATTAGAAGATCCCTTCATAATGCACTTACAATGGAAGTGATGGAGGATTAAATCCACAAAAATGTATTTAAAAGTTGATCTGAAGCTAATATGAAGCTTCAGCATCCAAAGATGGCATCATCTTGCCAAACCTGATGTGTTACTGACCCTTAAAATAAGGCTGAAGCTCAATATAAACTTCATATCTACTTTAAATGACTGTGTGGACTCACTGTGGGTTTTGGCCTCCATCACTTTACACTGAAAGCACAAAAAAACAAAATAACTGCAACATGACGTCATCACATTCATGAACGCTGAGGGCCCCCGAAAAGAGCTGAGTGAAGGCCGAGCACCTGCAGAACAGGACAGGGACCCATCACACACACACACACACACACACACACAGACCTGTCACACACACTGAGCATCAACATCACCAGCAGATATTTTAAGCTCCTCAGTGATGCTGCTGTTTACATGGAGGCTGTTTGTGACCTTAAAGGACGAGGTCGCCATTTTTCAAGCGTGTTTTTCTTGCTGTAATGATTCCTCCTGTTCATACTGACCATTAGAAGATCCTTCATAATGTTTATAATGTAAAGTGATGGAGGACTAAACCCACAGTCCTCCTTCTGAAGCTAATATGAAGCTTCAGTTTTGTCCAAATGAGTCAAATCTTCATCTTCTATGTTTCAACGTTACAGTGTTTTTAGTAGCAAAGTCTTTTTGTTCCTATACTTCCACCACAGCTCAACAGGAAACACTAAGAGGGAATCTGATGCTAAACAGACTGTAAATGTGTCAGATATCACTTGATATGACTAACTCACACTGATGAAGCTCAATAGAAGCTGATCAGAGACTTTATAATGACTGTGTGGATTCACTGTGGATTTTGGCCTCCATCACTTCACATTGGAAGCACATTTGAAGGAGATCTTTTAATAGTCAATATGAACAGGAGGAATAATAAGACTTTGTTTCATGTATTAATTTCATCTCTCCACACAGATCTGGTTATTTCTGCCGCTATTTTTCATCTCATCATTGGAACATTTAAGTCCAGCTTATGCCAACTTTTCCACCTTAGAAATGCATTTTTTTTGTCATTTTGTGATTTAGCGTTTATAAATTTCTCTGCATTTCCACTCAAGTTGTTTTTCATGCACCCATTGAAATGGCAAACACAAACAGGTGAATGCTGAAGCACCTACATGAGTTATTATTTCTAGTTCATACTGTTCATACTCAGGCTTTTCTCAGTATCCCTTATTAATTAGTCTCTATACACCATTTTGTGTGTAATCAACTGCACTAAAACATTTTTAGAAAGTTGTAAAATATTTCCATTTTGAAGATAAGTCATCAAATTTCTGGCTAAAAGAAACGTTTTTAATGTTTTTTTCTTCTCTCAAATGTAAATAATGGTCCAATTAGACCCTGAATAGTATGTTAAAGTCCTTACTTTTCATATTTTTGTGTATGGTGATAGAAAAAAAGACAACAAAAGACACCACATTTAGAACAGGATTGAGTTTATTTCCTAAGAAAACTTAATTATTGAAAGAGTTAAATGCAATGGAGTCTCAATGCACCCAAAAAGTCTTTGAGAAAGTCTATACAAATGTAACCTGGACAGAAAGAGGAATCGATTAAGTTCTCAATAACTCTTGTGGTAACAGTGTTGTACCTGAAAAACTGAGACCGATTACCTATTAAACTACATCCTCAAATTATTATTATTATCCTATACCTAAGCAGTCATATATTAATACACAGCTGTCCACATCGTCAACCCTCCAACCCGACATTTCTCTCAATCAGTATAAGTAGCACAAAGTAATGATTATCTTTTTACATTCAGTCTTTAAGAAAGGAAATTATTACAACAACCAAACAAAAAAAAAAAAAAAAAAAAGAAGAACCAAAATAAAACCAAAAACAAAGTAAACAGCTATAATATTTACTCAGAATCACACAGTCAGCAATTTCTCCTGGAATATGGCGATTCGCTCGCTCGAGTGATAACACTGAATGAATCAAACATACACATGAATCAAAGATGCAAAAGAGACAGAAATAGTGCTAATGTAACACTGTAACGCAGCCGAGCCGACTCCTGAACAACCCTGCTGCTGCTTAAAAGGACGAGTTTGGATATTTTTAAAGTCTTATATCGTAAAATACATAAATATAAATGTATTAAGCGTTATTAAGTCTCAATTCAACACTTTTTTCCTCACAAAAAATAAACTTATTGACAAAGAGATTAATATGGGATTATCAAGTTAATTTTAATACATTTATATTTATTGAAATGTGGTGATTATTGTAGATATTGAGCCCAAAACAGATTTTAGCTTGGTTTCGTCATCAGGAAAAGGCCGATTATGTTCCAACCTCCTTATTTTTCCATTTTTAGCCATTTTGAGCGAGCTACTTTTTTATTGCAGCCAATTCTTTCTCAGTTTTTCTTTCGGCGGCCCTGCTAGGTTTTTGGTTACCGCCATCGCTGTCCACTTTCCACTAGTAAATAACCCGTTGTAATGGCCCGTTAATCAGCACTTTCCCAGCCGCTAAATGGACAAATAATAAAACAATAAAACAGTCAATCCACAGCACAGGTATGGCTGTTCCCTAATTGTGGTTGTTGTTTACTTGGAAGTCGCAATTTCCGAGTTCCTAGTCATAAATTTCAACTGGAACACTCCCTGAAGTCGGATTTTTCGATTCGTAGATATCGGATCAATCTCACAAAACCCCGACCTCAAGATCCAGGATGTTAGCCCCGTGCATTAACTGTGTACACGTTGTAGTAATATCCTATTTATTAGTCTCGTCAGTGTTTCATTAAATCAGTCGTACACACAGCACAAAATGTGTTTTTATAATCTGGTATTGGTATCAATGGCTAACCTTTCTAAAACTGGTTTTCTGACTTTAAGCGGGAACGATGCAAACTCGGATTCAACGTCATTCCCAGCTACGACTTCCAACTTCCGAGATAAATGGAACTTTGGCCAAAGCTAACGTGAGGCTTTAGCAGTCGAGTTTGACCAATCAAGTCCTTTTTAAGTTGGTCTTTTTAATACAAAATTCAATATTCGCTAAATCGTCAATGATCTTGATTAATCCTTTCATTGTTTGGTCTTTAAACATTTCATATTTTTAAGCTTTGGGGCCTTTAATGCATAGAAACATAATTCAAAAGTTTTCACATTTAAACATTATTATTAAAAATATATATATAACCATTTTTGGGCCCTTTTATTTGGGGGGCCCAGACTGCTTTGCCTACCTTTTATATAAAAAGGTAAAGCATGACCCTGATATTAAGTTTACAGTTATATAAAATGTACAAAAGCTAAAACTCTTCACATTGAAGGAGCTAGACAGAGAAAATTGGGTGTAATGTCTCTAAAATTAAAAAAAGTCACTCAGAATGATTAATCTATTAATAAAATAGTTCCAGACACATTTTTTTCATTGATTGACAAGCATGATCTTCTCTTTAAAAATGACATCCTGTGTGAAGAGCGCCAAGTACGTATTTGCAAAGGCTTACAGGGAAACTAAATCCTGTGGTTTCCTGTATTTTCGCCACCTGCAGCCTTGAGTTCACAGGTGTGATCACACCAGCATCACGTATGGAAAAACTTGATTAGGCTGACTCAGACTGTTGATGCCTCATAGTAACTTTGACTAAACGGTTTCATGTGCTAGTCGGGTGGTTTAACAACGTCTGGAAATTCATCAGGTTGACCTGTCTGACATTTGACATTTGGGAGATTGTGAATTTCCGAAAACCACAACTTGACATTTACGCAGCTCATGTGGGGAAGCTGTGAAGTGTTCTTTTCATTCAGCCACAACTGTCACTTTCTTTCTTAGTACAACCAAGTCCAACCATGTGAAAGCCTTTGTGGAAAAGACTTTGCTAAAGTGAGCAAAGTTATAGATATTTGATTAGATAGATATAGATTATTGAGTCTGAGTGCACTTTCGGCTTAACTACGTGTCGCACCAGCACTGCAACTAGGGCTGGGTATTGGGTTTTTTTAAATGAGGACACCATTACCAATCCAAGCACCCTTAAAGCCAAACATGCCCAAAGCGCCATAATGTGCCTGCCAATCAATCAAGAGCACGATCCAACCAATCAAGTGTTTGAAGACTGAGATCAGTTGATTAAATGAGTCAAACCTGCCACATTACGGCTCTTTATAGCATAACTTTGATGCCCACTCTGCCTTAAAGTGATACCGATACCAATTAAGTGATTCATTCGATACCCAATCATGTGACTAGAAGCATTAAATAGTGTGAAATGCCACCGCTCCTCCACGTCTAAATGATTTGATTTTTACGCTAATGCATCAAACTAATAATAACTCTAATTCACCACGACTTCACCACCACAGATGGGTTGTATAGCTGCTGCGCCGGTCCTTACAAATAGTCATATTTTCTAGCTCTGGGTGCAAAAAAGGATCAATTGCAGGTATCGTTTGATGGGAGACGTTTTGATATTACTTGGTATAGATTCATTTCAGTCAATACTTTAATAAGGTATCGAATACTGATACCCAGCCCTAGCAGCAATGAACGATTTTTTCATTTTTGGATTATCTGTTGATTATTTTCTTGATTATTCAGAGATAGAGTTCATTATCAGAGAAGAAACAAGAAAAACTATGTTTAACCCTTACATACTGTTCATATTATGACTGAAGTATCCTTTTATAATTATTGCCCACACCAAAGTTTGAACCATAAGTGTATTTTGTGTTCATGTTTTCTTTATATATATGTGTGTAAAGTGAAAATACATTAACAATCACACTATATCATGATCTTCTGTTATCTAAGCTGAGATTAAAACAGCTATAATCATTTGTGTTCATTTAAGGAAGGATCATTAATATGTACTGGGTCAAACTGGGCTTCATAGCAAGGCCACACCAAATGCTGGGTGTCTCCTCTTGAGAACATGGTAAGCAGTGAGTCTGCTCCTTTTGGGGAAAACAGGAGGCGTTCTGATAGTGTTGCTATAGCAGCCAAGGTCAGATATGTGTTTGACTGTTGTCCCTGAATGAGGTAGAGGTAACTGGAGTCAGAGGTTTGATATAGTGTTGGATGGAGGACAAAGGTCCTGAGTGAACTCTAAAGGCCCATTTATGCTCAACGTACGTGCGAAAATGTATCCGTCCGTTTCAAACGATGTTACCGTCACTGCTTCCTCGCGTCCTTTACGTTGGCATGGATGTTAACCAATACATCCACCTGACAGAAGATATGATGTAATGCACTGTCAACCACATCCGAAAGGGAGTGGGAAGAAGGCGACACAGTTGACTTCTTTCTATTTGATTAAAAGACTTTCACAATCACTATTTTATGATGCAGGAGAACAAAAAAAATGTTTGAATTAATTTTTTCTGAAATTTTTGAATAAAAACTGTTCAAATTTGTACATTTACACATATAAAAATGTGTATCGGCTGCACAAAAATTTTAAAAATTATCCATTTTATTTCAATTTTTGTTAAACTGTGGGTTGCATTTAGGACAAAGTCTGGCTAAAAGAAATGTTTTATCATGTTTTTACACCTTTCAAATATAAAATGGGTCGAATTTGTTACATTTACATACATAACAATGTCTATCAGATGCACAAAAATGTAATAAATGATGCTTTTTATTTTAATTTTTGTATATTCTGGGTAAAGTCCACCTAGCAGAAACGTGTATTGGGTGTTTTTGCAGCTCTCACATGTTAAATGGATCAAATGTGACTCTGAACATAAACCGACCTTTAACTTTAGGACACATTTCTGCACAAAGCATAGACTTTTAGGTTAAAGTCACCAATTTCCAGACTCAATAACCCCAAAACTCACCCCACACACACACACACACTGTATAAAGTAAGAGTATCGTATTAAGATTGACTTTTAATAAAAAGATCCAAACCCGTCCTTTAAAAAGAAAAACAAAAAAACACTGATTTAGTTTACGGTCACACGGCTCAGAGAGAGAGAGAGAGAGAGAGTCAACCTCGCCTCGTTGTTTTTCCTCCTTCTTATTAATATATTAATATACAAACACGAGGGGGGGAGGGGAGGGGAGGAGGGGGGGGCACAGGGGGATTATTTAGAGGCCACTTCTGACATATTTCACATGTTTATACACATGCAACAATGACTGACGGACGCTTAATATGCATGTTAATATGGAGCTAAGGTGAAGACTTGAATACTTTCTGACATGTAGTATTGAAATATTGTTATTGACACACACACCCACTCCCATTCTCACACACACACACACACACACACACACACATAAAGACAGACAGGTTAAATAAAACAGTGTAGGGCTGCAACTAATGATTCCTTCCATTAATCGATTAATCACTTTGTCTATAAAACAGTGAAAAAAACACTTATAATTATAATTCCTTATTCATTAAAAAGCTTCAAATCTGAGAAGCTGCAACCAACAAATATTTGGTTTCTGCTTTAACAAATAAAATAAAAACGATTATTAAAATATTAAGATTAATCGAGTTAATTGTTGCAGCTCTACAAAAACAGGAAGTTGTGAATATTTAGACTGGAATGTAAAATACAAGGTGCTTTAAAAGGGTTAACAAAATAAAAGCATGTTGCAATGTCAGCTGAATCTCACTGCATGCATGAATGTTTTGGGGGGGGGTTTTTTGGGGAGGGGGGGGGGGGTTAGGGTTTAAATTACACACAATGAGATCAGTACAGGTGTCAGATTGAATAGCGCCCCCTGCTGGCCTGGTGATAATTAAACACATCAGGACTAAATGTTTGTTTGTTTGTGGCTTTTTTTTTTCTCACGTGTCAAACTGTCACTGTTTGAAATGACTCATTCCACTTATATAACAGATACAAAACCAACAATGAACTAGTTTGTGTGTGTGTGTGTGTGTGTGTGTGTGTGTGTATCTAAAGCACACATACACACACACACACACACACACACACACACACACTGTCCTGCTGCTGCTTTACTTCCTTCTGTTTGACTCGTACTTTATAAAATTACAGTTACAGTTGTTTTAGGTGCAGTGCACAAATTTAAATGTGCAAACCTGCTTTTGAACTAACTTGGTGTGTTTTAGTGTCTCAAATGGACGGAATGGACACGTACACACACACAGACACACACACACAGACACACACACACACACACACACAGACACACACACACACACACACACGTAAGCTTTGGCACCCAGACATAAAAGTGAGGAATGGCAAATTGGCAATGCAGAGTTTAGCACAGAGAGCTAAACCTGTGGAAAAAGGCACCACCAAATGAACATATATATATACACACATACACAGATATTGTCCAGAGTGTATAAAACAGCATAAAATAATAATAATAATAATAATAGCAAATAAAAGCACACATACAGGAATGGGGGGGATGCAGATGAGACTCTCCGTCCAGTCATGTCCGATAACTACGTTCCAGCCATAGATGATTCATTAAGAAAAACTAAGAATAATAATATTAATAATAATAAAATGTTTGTGTTTTTGTTGTTTTTTGTTTTTTTATGTTAAACAGCAGGCAGATAGAAGTACGCTACCCATGAGCCTCCTCTTCTGTGCAGCTCTCCTGGTCTGCACTGCCACCTGTGGGAGATCCGACCAATGAGAGGAGAGCTGAGGTGAGTGAATGAAGGGGGGTGAAGGGGCGATGACATCATAGGAGGGGTTTAACCTTTAACCCTTTACATACTGTTCATATTCAGACTCATAATTAGTCTGTTAATTCATGTTTTAATGGGAAGAACATGTTTAAAAATCACTGTTTTATGATGCTGGAGAACATTTTATAGAATTTAATTATATTATTATATTATTAAATGCTGATTTGTGTCAAACTTGCATATTTAAAAATGTTGTATCAGCTGCTCTAAAATATAAAAATGATGCTTTTTATTTCCATTTTAGTATATTTGTGGTTCACATTAGGAAAAGTCCACCTTAAAAAAAGTGTTATATGTGTATTTTTACAGCTTTCAAATGTAAAAACTAAGTAAAATGTGACTCTGAACAGTGTGTAAAGGGTTAAAAGGTGACGTAGAGCAAATAAAAATAAAAACAGGAAACAGGAAACAAACAGGAAAGATGGAGCAAAAGAGAGGAAGAAGAGGCAGAATGTAAAAAGAACAAAAGGTCTGTGTTGTTTGAAGAGTTTTAAATGATCAGGTGGAATATTTCTCTTTATTACATTTAATATTTTACTCATTATTTACTTTTCCCGCCACTTCTGCAGCATCTTGTCACTTTAGGTGATGTGACACTACGTTCAAACTACAAATCAACCCATCGAAAAAAGAGAAAATCCACATAAAAAACACTTTAATTTATCCCTGAATTTACACCTTAAATGAAATTCCTTAAAAAATCTTGAAGAAATTAAACTACCTGAACTTTAAAACCCTTTAATCCACACAGAAAATGAATTAAAACTATAAATATGTGTTAATCAATTCATTTACACACAAATACAGGCTAAAAATATTGAATTAATAATTAATGGATTTCTCAAATATATAAAATGAATTCATAAATTAGAGTACTACGCCTTTTAAAAAATGAATTAAATTCTCAATTAAAGGTTTTAATAATGGGTTTTTTAAGGGTGTTTATCAAATTAAAGCATAAATTCAGGGACCTCTGGAAACCAAACAGCTTAAATTAAAATGTTTGGTGTTTTTTCTTTTGAGGTAAATTAAAGATTAATTGATCATATTATCAGTTCTGACAATAAAACTAAATAAAAACACAAATTAATGAACGTATAATCCACAATGTGTAAAAAAAAAAAAAAGTCTCAGTAGAAAGTTTATGGATGTCTAATAAAGTCATTTTACCTTTCCTGTCGTCATAGTTACACAACAACACAGATTATTGTTATTTTTGATGAAGCGTTGAATCAGATCAGAAACGTTAGAGATGAACCAGAGTCTGTATTTATCAAACGTCTCAGATCCACTCAGGACAAAAAAAACACTTTAAAATGAAAACCCTTCGACCTCAGAGTAACAAAAACACACTCAGAGCCTCAAAGTAGAAACTATAAAGAGATGATGTCATTTATAAACTGAATAAAAAGACTGTAATCAAAGCTACTCACATGATCTATAACCTTAAATGCAGCTTATTAAGTTCATTAAAGCACATTTCTTTAGTTAATGATTAAAACACATTGACCTGAACCGTGTCTAATTGGATGATTTAACATTTATGAACAGGGGAATCCTTCATGTCATATATTGGCTTTAATATTTCTACTATTCTAACAGATATTTGTCTCATAAAGCTGATTATATTCTTACTTTTATTTCTTTTATTTAAATCCTGAACCAAAAATGTTCAGCTTTGTCTAATAATCCCATTAAATGACTCAAATGTAGAATAAAATCATCATTAATTTACACTTAAATATAATTAATTTATAATGAATCTGTCCTAATATTTAGTGCATAAATGAGCGTACTCTTTAAAAACTCATTAAAAAGGAGCTTTGTCTTAAAATTCAATAAATATATATATAATTAAAGAAAATCATCCCTCTCCTAATCTAATCTTTATTC